>NW_015090774.1:1487578-1617064 GCF_001431845.1 Calidris pugnax
CCCCCGGCCGGGGTTAGGCTCCGGTGTGGGTAACCCCCCTCCTCGTGTCTCCTCTCGCCCAGATGCTCAAGGTAGCAGCCTTGGTGTGCCTGTGTGCGGCAGCCTGGTGCAGCCCGGCGCTGGCGGCGGCGGCGGCGGCCGGGGGCAGACCGGACAGCGGCAATTTTCTGGACGATAAACAATGGCTCACCACCATCTCCCAGTACGACAAGGAGGTCGGGCAGTGGAACAAATTCCGAGACGTAAGTTCGACCCTTCCACCCTGCCCGCCGTCAGCCGCACCCGGCCTGCCGCTTCCCGGCGGCTGGCCCCGTTGGCCGAGAGCATCCCTTGGGCAGCCGGAGCTGGGGTGCAGCCCCAACTTACCCCTCCTCCCCCAGTTTTTATTTTAATTGCCGGCAGAAGGAGAGAAGTCCCGCCGGGCAGTTGCCGGTGCGCTGCCGCCGCTGAGCGGCGAGGACCACCCGGTGTCCCCCGGGCCGCGCCGGGCGGCGGGAGCAGGTTCCCGCCCTGCGGGTCGCCAGCCGTTAAAAGGTGGCGGCGGTCGCTGGGGGAGTTGCGTTTGTCCTTCCTCCTCCTCCCCGTTTCCTGCCCCGCAGCGGGAGCGGGGGGTGCGGGAAGGGCTGCGGCCCTTGGGCCCCGCGTCCCGCCGAAGCGGGGGTGAGGCCGGCCCGGGGTGGGGGTGGCGGTGGGGCCTGCGATCTCCCCCCCCGTCTGGGGCAGAGCCCCCCTCGCCGCCTGGCAGCGTGCGGCGGGCACTGCCCGTCTCACCTTGCCGCTGTCAGAAGCGCCGGGCGGGCGGGCTGGGGGAGAAGGGGCTGCCCGCGGGGCCGGGGGACATTGTGGGGGGTGTTGGAGCGCGGATGGTGGCAGGGAAGTCCCTAAATAGGGCGGTAAGTTGTAGAAATGATGGGTCCGGAGCGCCTTGCGGGGAGTACGTGAACGCCAGACCCAATCTGAGCCCTATCTCGTCAGTTACCAAACCTGCTACTTACTGTAAGGTGGCTCTCCTCCTCCAGGGTGCCGCTCTTTAGCACTTGGTTCGTGCTCTGTTTGTTGCAAGTTAAGTAAAACTCAATCAGTTTTCAAAAGTCCTTCTCGCTTCTTTCAATAAAAAACATTTTCCTTGGTATTTCAATATCCTGCATTCTTTCATGTCACTTTTAAAAATCTGAATGCCAAGCATGCAAAATGATTTTCTAATGTCAGTTTCTACTGTATTACGTACTGGATTTCTTTGATTTGGTGTAAAGCGGTGATTAGGTTTGCAACTTCAGAGTCAACAGGTTTCTTGTGCTACAGCTTGCTGGGGACGGTGGCTTGCTATGGTGAACTGAAATAAATGTCTCCAAGAAGTCTCTTTTGTTTTTCCAAGAGCTGTAGTGTACTTGTGATGCATGCATTTTCTAGCTTTATATATATGTTTTTTATGTGGGATGCAAACTTGGCTATTTATGTTAAGTAACTAGGAAAGAAGAGCTACTGTTAGAGTTGTGGGAGAACTTAATTCCCCAATAGTTTCTGTTAAACGGCATAATTTTAGTGTTTGAGAACACTCAAATTGGTATTTGGATATTTTTGTTCATGTTGAATGTCTTAACTATTGTGTTGATGTGGGGGAAAAAAAAAAAAGCAAACGCCTGTGCAGTGTACTGTACTTTGGGACCTGTGATTTTAGGAAAAAAAAAAAACCCAGCATGCTATATAAATGTTTTAGGATGAAAGGCTGCTGATGGAAAACTCCAAAAGAAGTACATCACTTATGTTTTATAATTGGGCAAAGTCATTTATGTAAGGACTACCCTGCAAGGCTGAAGAAGCTAAGTGCTCTCTAATGCCTGTCTCCTGGGTGCCCACTGACATACACTGTAATATTGGATATTAGCCAGATAATTTATTCTGTGACAAGTAGGTGTCCCCAAGGGTTTTAAGAGTGACTGCTTTGAGGAAATACTGCATTGTGATTCTTCTGAGGCAATTTACAAATATGCTTATTTATTTTTACACTGTTTAAGTTTTATAAGGCTGATACTTCAGTGAGGAATATGCTTTTATTTCTTGTGCAGAATGCTTATAACCTATTGATTGGTACTTGATCTGGAATATTTATGGATGGTCTTAATAACTCAGAAGGCTCCCCTTTAAAACTAGTGGTTTTCAGTAACTCATAAGACGTAATGTAAAAATTTTTAAAAATATGAGTTAGTGTACCTGCACAAAAATGCATTAAAAACGTATCTTAATTTTAAGAAGCACTGATCAACTATCATCCTTAAATATAGCACGGTGGAGAAGTTTTATTAACATCCTTCAGTTTTATATAATTGGTAGTTACTTGAATGACTGTAACCTGTTGGTTTTGAAATTGTGATTAGCAATTTAATTAGTGATTCAAATATTGCCTCCTGTTAAGGAGCAGCACAACTGCATTTTGAATGTATGTAGGGGTAACTGTCTTGCAGAGCTAAAATCAAAATAAAGGCCTGTGTTTGTGACTTAATTCTCTGGTCAGAGAGTAGCATATTTTTTGCTGGCTTTAAATACCCTACAGATGTAAGGGTGAGATGGAATTCTGGTGTGAAAAGAAGTATTTAAAGGCTTAACTTAAGACTTAACTGACAGGACTGATTAATGTGGAAGATAATGACCCTGACTTCTGGCTCATTGGCTCAGTTTCTTAGAGCTTTAGATCACAGGGAGAAAGAACATAGTAATTCGGAAAGGGAACCCTTTCAAAACCCAATAAACCAGGATGTGATCTTTTATCTTAAAAAAACCTCCAAAACCAAAACAAAACCCCCAATACTAGCCCTCTTTTAACATCCTCTAAAATGTACGATTTGTCAGTAAAGGTTATTATTAACATCATAATAATAGCTAAGATCTTTTCAGTACTTTGTACAGGCAAAACAGTAACTGACTTAAATTCTCATGAAAGATCTTGATAATTCTGACAAATCTGTTGAAAATAATGAAATAGGTCTAGGCAAGAACTGTGCCTTAGTGTAGAACAGTGGGAAGCGAGGTGTGTGTTAGAGGCTATCTTCTCACAGCTTTCTCTGGTGCAAAAATTGAGAATGGGCTCTTTCTTAAATAGGAGACTTTCCATCTTAAAGATTGGGGTGGGGGAGTGTATTCTTCATGTGTCAAATACCAGCTTGTATGGGTGAATTAAACATTTTGGGTTATATACAAAGATATTTTTACTTTTTGCCTGTAATAGCTGGGGAGGAAGAGTTTTTAACCCAGTCTTAGTGCTGCTGCAGTTTGCTGAGTAGTTGCAGCTCTTATGTCTGTCACTAAAATAAGTCTCAGGACTGATGTGTTTATTAAGGTTTTTCAAGCTGCCTGTTTAGGCTGCTTCAGCAACCAATGGTGTCATGGTGCTGGGATGTCCTAGCCCATGCATACGTACATATCCTTTATGCTCATTCCTGCTTGGGAATTGAGGTTCTTTAGTAGATACTAAGTTAGGGCAATCTTCTTCATTGATATTTTGTTATATTTATGGTGCTTTGTGCTAATGGTCTTGTCTATGATGGCTGCATGAGACATTTGATAAAAAAGTATATATAAACCAGTTTGTGAAAAATAAAGATTGTTCCTTTTAAAAACTGTAATTGGATAATGGCATTACATTTATACTCTTCTGCTTAGAACATGCTAAATCTTATGTATCAAACCTTCATTTCTTATAATGCTATTAATTTGTGGAGAAATGCAATGTATAGGAATAATTCTTTATTCTCTTTATGACTTAATTCCAAACAACAATATTGTTTTTAATCCTAGTACAAAATGTAATGGCTTTGTTATTTGTCTTTTCATGTGGTCTTCACAGCCAGTCAGACAAAATTTCACACGGTAATTCTGTTGTATTGCTATCTGAAAGTCTTTCAGAAACTTTAATTTTTATTTCTGTAAAACATTCTTTAGAATAACTCATTTTAGTCATTCATATTTGCAAACAGTGTCCCGTCCATTTGTGTTCATTAAAAGGACTGTATAATAAATGTAATTTGTATGGTAAATTTTACTTACTGCTTAGAGACAGTTCTTTATGATCTAACTTGCTGGGTAATGATTTTTACTTTTACTTCCCAAAGAGATCATATTTTAAGCAGTTCCTGTATTTTCAAATTAAGGGTGCATCAGGAACTTTGTAGTGAAAGATACTCACAGTATATAAATACAACTCAACTATGGCATAGTGTTGTTATGAAATATGATCAGTTGATAATCATGATCAGTTGCATTGTACCACAGTGTTACTGTCATCCTACCTTAATCATACAGTTATCAAAGATAAAGAAGATAGCTTTTAAGGTCTGATACTTGATTTTTGTTCTATCAGCTTTGAAGGGGAAGTTTGCACTGGTAACATTGCCTTTTACTTGATCAGCTTCACTATGAGTTGTTCTCATGTTGGCCATCAAATATATTTCCTTCTAAAACATTTGGTAAGTTTGGGCAGCTCACGTTGGCCTCCCAAATGAATCTTTTGAAGCTAGTTAAATGAAATGGTTTTTCAACATTAGTGAAATCTAAACCTCTGTGTTTGGAAAATATATGAATTAAGTACTAGGTCTCCATACCAATTCAATAATTGTGCGTTTATTATTCTTTGTCTGTTTAGAGGTTTAAGGCTTCTCAAAAACAAGCACCCTCCCACCCCCCAAATGACCTCCCCACCTGGTGACTCTACTGTTGCGAGCAGAACATCTCTGCCCGACTGTACATCCACACAGCTGCATCTCTCTACAACTGAGAAAGTCAAAGGCTGTTTTAAAAAGGATTAATCACACTTTTTTTTTGCACTTTATTGTGTGATCACCATATAGATATTTGGAAGGTTTTCATGTTTCCAGAGTGGAGTACTGATAAGTTTATTTGAGGAGGATCTCGAAACTTCTGTTCAAGTTTTTTGCATTGGGCTAGAATCTGCCTTAGTTTATGGGGGATCGTGAATGTACTTTAAAGGAAGTCAGTATTTAGGATTGGGTAGGGCAGCACTCATCAGGCTTTCCTCACTAATGTTAAGGAATTAGTTGTGAAAATAGGTCCACTAGGCTTATTTGTCTTGTACTTTTTATGGTTCAGGGTAAATAAAACATACCTCTATCCGTATTAGTGGGTAGGGCCGCTCTTTTACTAAGTACATAATCATAATTTTCTATCAAAAGTTATGACATCAGGATAAAATGGTGTTGCAGAACAGGAAAGATGAACTTCTTCATTATGTTGTCCTAGGCCTAAATTGAAACAAGAACTTGCTAGTAAGTTGTAGTTACTCTTTCAATTAGGGCATTGAATCGGTTTTCCGCAGGCCGGTTTGTTACTTGAAACTTGTTGTTGGCTATTTTAAAGTGCTATCAGTCTTTCTCTTTTTTTTTTTTTTTTATTTTGTATGATCTTAGTTTTAATAATATGATGCAGGAGAAAAGATTTTGAAACCTAGGAGATCTGACAGAATGACTATTTTGTACCTATATCTATAATTGCTACCTTTGAAACGAAACTAATAATGTAAGACTTGACCAGTGTTTTTAAACTGTGAAATATAGGAAAAGGATAGGAACTTGTATTAATTTTAATTAATTAAGGGAATGTAGGAAGCTATTTAATGCTTCAGCACTTCTAAGCTGAATGTGGCAAATTATAAGGGAAGGAGTAATGGAAATCTTAACTTTTCATTTCTTTATTGTAGAAAAAGGTTTCTGATTGTTTTATGTTCTTTCAGTTTGTTCTCAAGTGTGAATTCCTTTTTTCTTTCACCTGATTGCTTTTCCTCTGATCTGCTTTTGCTGCTTGTTTCTAGTGACAAGTATTCTTTTTTTTTTTTTGTTGTCTGCAAAGGCAGAGTCTATTATAATCTCAAACTATTGTTAACATTGAACTCTTAACTGTCTCTTGGAAGGTATTAGCTTGGAAGCTCTTTATATAGCTAAAGTTTAGGAGTTAAGTAAACTAATGTGCTTTTCCTTAGATTGCCCTCATAATCTAAAGTAAAGCTGATAACATTGTTTCATCTGATCTTTATCTCCTTTCTCCGAAGAATAATCTTTATTTTATTTGCTCTAGGTTGTTTAGTGGATATGGATATCCAGTCTTCTCTTGTCTTGCCATTAAATCTTATTGGGATTGACTCGAGCCATCTGTGCTTATTATAGTGTAGTATAAATAGCTTTGTAATACACTAATAGATGGTAACAGAAACTGCATAGGCTGTCTTGGTTTTGCACTCAGAAAGGAAAGATGTCTGGAGCAAGAGGTATGTTATAAGGGGAAGCCCAATGTAGGAGACAATGGAACATGAGTGGAATTAGAATATTTTACGTTTTTAGACTAACAACATCAATTATTTTTTTTGTCTCCTCCATCTCTATTACTTCATAATCATTGAAGCATGTGAAGTAACTGGCTGCAGAAAGGAGAAATAATAGCTTGCCTTAAATGTTTACAAGTCTTGGCCAATTTTCAAGCATGACCCTTTCCTTTAAAAAGGCACTTAACTTGAAATAGTTGCATGTTGTCCTGTCCCTCATCCACCCACCCAAGATACGCTGAATAAAATAAGGAAATCTTCCAACAGATGGTTATATTTTTGGTACCTAGCTGTAGAGCAACTCCTAAGTTTTCAAGTATAAGGAAACTTTTATTCTAATCAAGGGTTTTCTCTCTTTTTCCTATTGGTACATGAAAACTACTTGTTAGTAAAATAGCTTCTGTTTTGCTTTGTGGATATCTTTCTTATGAAGATCTTCGTAAAAAGTGTGACATTGGTTTTGCAGTGGTGTTTCTCCTATTGTGTATTTGTCATAATCTGACGTATTTGAATGTAACATTAACCACAGATGAACAGCTCCTTTTTTCTGCATTTGGTGTTAAGTCTCACCTTGACTATGCCCAGTGCTAAAAATCTGCCTTGTTTGCCTTAGAAACAAATATTATGGAGGGGATGGCAGTAAAGGCTAATATACTATATTGTAGTAAAAGTTCTTGTAGTTTTCATATTTATTGAAATTTGATTTCTGAGAGAGGGATTGTGGCTAGTAATATCAGTGTTCCAATCTTCACTGGGCATTCTTACTGAATGTGAATGATCTTTAGTTAGTTGTTAGATTATTTTTTTAACGATTTTTCACTTTTGGTTTCCCATCTCACCTCATTTCACACTGATTAGATTACAGTAGTGAAAATTACTATAGGAAGTAATGATTTAACTAAGAAGAGTGGTCCAGTGAAAGGCAGCAACCTCAGACAGGACAGGAGAGCTGGTATGAATTTCTAACCCATGACAAACTTTCACATTAGAATGAGGCTGTGATTTCACTTCTGTTATTATCTTCACAAGTGACTGATTTAAGACAACACAATAAGAGAATGGGTTTAAAACATGTAAATAACTCAAACTTTTTGGTATTCTGCCACTTCCAGACAGTATTCTCATAATGCGTTTTTATTGAAGACTGTCCAGTGCTTGACACTTTTCTACATAAGGGTCTTATGAACTACTCTTTTATTTTCTCAAGTGATGTATAATCATTGGCTCAAAGGAGACTGTCAGTTTGCAGCTTGTTCAGCATCTCTCTAAAAAAGTCTGCAAGTCATCAAATAATTTTATGTAGTGTACTTACACTGGGGCCTGCATAAAGCTGAAAACAAACTCCTTTGACATTTTTGAGCTTGCATCGATGATGAAATTTATTCTAGTTGTTAAATCTGTGTAGTATAACAATGAGAAGTACAGAATTTACACCTCAATATGTGCTTCCAAGTACGGAAGGTAACCTGTGTTTTAACAGCTATTTATTAAAATGGAGGGAAGTTATTAATATGAAGACTCTGGGATGTATATTTAATGATGTGTGTATCTTTAAAGATTTGGTGGTGGTTGTATTGGTGTCTGAGACATCACTTTAGCAGAAGACCCACACAATGATTCTTGTAAGCAGAATCAAGTGGCTGGTATGTAAAGCAGCAATGTCAGGAACCCATTGTATCAAGTGCCCTTCCAGCCTTTTGCAGAAGAATAAATTAACCAGTTTAGTCAGATATAGGAAGCCCACATGAAACTCTGAGAACTCTGTATTCATAAAGTTTAGGGCCAGAATAGCCCATTGGATTTAATAATATGCTTCCCTGTGTATAGTGGCTCATTAATGTTTATCCTGACAGATTGTGTTAAACCCAAAAAATCTAGTTAGGAAAAAGCATTTCACAAGACTGAACCGTGTGCTACTGGCACAGATTAAAATAAAGATTTGATCTCTAAGGCCTGCAGTATGAGGGAGTTAATTAGCTGCAATATTCCCAGGTGATCTAGCATCAAATTTATGCTGATTTGCAGCAGAATAAGGGAGAATACCATTTAAGTTCATGCTAATCTGATCTGGGAGCATTTCCTTCTTTGGCCCAAATATGATAATGACTGGGACTGGTGCTTGGTCTAAATCCAAATCTTAATAAATCTAGCATTTACCACCTAAACTATTAAGCTGTTTAATTTTTCATTCATTTGCTTATTTTAAAGTTGAATGTATCAAACTTTACTGAGGAATTCTTGGTAGCCAGTTAACAAGGTACTGTTTTGGTGAACTCTGATACTTGGGGCATGAATGGACAGAATTTCTTTACACTAGTAAGAAAAAGACTTGGTTATGTTAGGAAAGCAGGCAATTGGTTCCACCTGTGATGTGGTAGTCATGGGCTCCTCAAAAGAAAATATCTCAAAAAACTTCATTGGAGTTACTGCAAGTAACACCTTAATAGTTAAGTGTAACATGGTGATGAATCATGGGATTTTGCTCTAAGAACTTCAGGTGTAGTCTCATAAAGAAATAGGAGGGACATACAGAAGTAGACTTCACTATGTAGTTTTGTACTGCAGATTAAACTAATACAGACACATGACACTCAAACCACTTCAATACTCTTCACTAGGACTGGATGTATATTTATAAACTGGATTGTAGACAGCCTTATCTTCAGGGACCTCTGTGTCTGGGTTGGAGAAAAACTACCATAACTTTCTCTTTGCTTGCTTCTTGTACACTCTGAATGTTTACAATTTCCTTTTAGTCCTTTCCAGCATAAAAAATGATAATTTCTGAGGGCATATGAAACTTACTTTTTTTTCCTACAAGTTTTCTACATTCGGATTGTAGCATAACTTCTGTAAGTTGAAGACATGAGTAACATTTTTCCCTGGCAGGTTTTAAAAGTTCTAATGTTATGGAGTATTTGATGTTCACCACATTGAAAAGTTGATTACAAGTAGATGTAATTTCAGATTTGACAACTGAATTTTTCAGTTGCTTAACTTGGGGTAGTTTTAGCCAAACAGCTTGCTCATTAGACCAAAAAACATGCCAAGAAGAATCAAGCATAGGGATAAAACAAAAGACATTGTGATTTACTGTTTTATGCTCGGTATTTATCAACAGAAGTGCTTGATTGAAGGAAAATGAAGGAAAAAAAGAAAAATCTTCATAATGCTGAATTAATTACTATCATAAAATTTGAAAAACCTCAGTGTTGTGTAGTCAACTACCCCTGTAATGCCTGAATTGCAATAGGGATTCTTTGAAATGGTGTCTTTTTAAATGGTTTTACAGGAAGTGAACCACTTCTGCTGAAGTGGTTATGTATTTTTTCTATCTTTATCAAACCTTTGTTGTGGATTTCACAGGGATAATATTGTATTAGGCTGAATCTCAATCCAGGTTGTGTGGAATCTTTCCTTGCCTAATTGAGGTCACTGAGACTATGTTCACTGATGTTTGTGAGAGGGAGAGTAAGTCTTTAATTACGACAGTCTACTTATTTAAACTCATTATTTGAACATTAAGTCTACAAAGCAGACTTCTGAATATATTTACATCTTTGAAAAATTGCTGAGAAAGCAAACTTGAACTGGAGAACATACTAAGTCATCCCTGTAGTGGTAACTTCTCTTCATTAGAAAATCCTGTCTAGTGGTCTAAAGTAGAATGTGTGGCAAGATTGTAGTATGATGCGTTTTTTTTTCTGTTCTTTTTTTTTTCTTTTTTGCTTTATTATGTATAAAGGAGTACTTAATTTGTTGCTACTTTTTGGAGCACAATGAAAGCATTGTTTCTTTATTTCCTTAACGTACTGTATTTGATAGGGGATTTTATTTCTCTTTTTAAATGAATTATTTTCCCCAGTAAGTTATTTGGTTTTTTTATTCTGCTCCCCCACCTCATTTGTGAGGTGAGGGTAGAAAACAATCTTTCAGTTTCACTGACCTGAATCAAAATACTTCATTTTGGCTAATTCATCCGAGACAGTTTCTGTTTGTGTATTTATAGTCTCTGTCTGATTCATTTGCTGTATTCCTTCATGGAGTTGTAGGTAGGTGCGCCTGTGCTGCCTTATATGCCAGGCTTCTACAATGAATTGCATATTGTGTGATGCACACTGCTTTCCCCTCTAGCTACATCCCATGTTGCACTGTGCAAAACAGTGCAGAGATTGATTCAGTTAAACGGGGAGGTGGCAATTATTAAGTAGAAAAAAAGAAAATCAGACAAGCATAAAAAAGCTGTGCAGTGCATAGCAAGACAATATTACTAAGGCAAGATTTTCATCCTGTATCAGAAAGGCCATTTATATAGATAATAATGCTATTAAAAACTAAAGCTGAATAACCTATTTTATGAGAGGTAGTAAAGCATCTGCTACATGGCTTAATTCTCTGGGAAATTATAAGAGTTTATGGCAAAGCTAAGCACTGGGATGGATTCACCTAGTATTTGTTTCTTTTCTCTGAAACAGGATTTTATCTTATTTTAGGGCCGGGGATGTGTTGCTGGACTAGATGGATCATCTAATACTAATAATTCTTAGATGTCCAAAGCAAGGTGCGAATTTGTAGGTGGTGCTTTTCCCTGATTTGACAAGTATGCGGTGTTTCTTTTTCTGTCAGAAATCTCACATGAGCAAACTGCAATGTACCAAAAAAACAAAGGATCTAGAGCAAATCCAAATCTGGTTTAAGTAAGATATACCATAGTATAATTCAAGCTAAGTTTTTTGGAGTCTGTAGTTTATTCTCTGTTTTTATTATCTTGCTTACTTGTCTCAAGAACTCTGAAATTCTGTTATACCCCTCTCAGTTTTATTTTCTTAGAAGGTTGCTGGGTCACCTGATGTTTCTAACATTTGTATTTTCCCATATTTTTATTCAGAAATCTATTAAACTATTTGTTAATTCCCTCCTCTGACTAGACAACACAGAGATTGTGTGTTGTATATGTTTAAATATTTTCTCTGAACCCAAAACATTTTACACCACTTTCCTCTTATGAAGCTCACCAGGAAATTAGAAATGAGAGGATGATGAAATGGAAATCAAAGCTGTGTTGTCATTATGTCAACTATAGGGATTTGCAGCATGTACATTCTTTGTATGGAGATTTCTTTGATAATGGTCATGCTGATAAATGTCTCTGTCTGTCCAGCCATTACACCAGGTTCAAGTCCTTGGTCATTCCATTAAACTTTTCAGTGGCAGTGTCCTAGCTCAGAGGCTCCAGATGAAAAGTAGTGATTTTTATGGCGGCTTTATAGTAGTTGAAATTATTTTTATCTGTCTGGTATGAAGGAAATGGAAAAACAAGCACGAAGAAAGAACCCCTCTCTCAGCCTGGATTTAGATGTTCAAGATCTCTTCTGTTTTAATCAGTTAAAGGCATGAGACTATAAACTATGAAACTGAAGGTCAACAGCACCAACCATTGAACACTTTAGGGGATAGAGTTAGTAAACATGTAACTCCCTGCCTTCTTTGAAGGTATATTAGTAGAAAGTTGCTCAATATAGTTGCATTGTATCAGAAATGGAACTTCTTATCTAATGTGCAAAACTTGAGTATCAATTCAGATCAGAATTCCAGATTTTATCATCACTTACACCGAGAATTTGGAAGATTTTTTTAGTGTTCTGCTCGAGATTTAACCTTCAAGTGAGAGTTCAGAGTTGGATCCTGTCCCTTCTGACAGTAGACTGTATGAATATGTAAGTCTTCCTTCTTGCCTTGTGCAAGTTTGTTTCTTGAAGAAGGATTTGAGTGAATGGTGTACTTGCTTAGGTTAAATACCTATAACAAAAATCTGGTTTATTTGTGTATGTATTCTGTGGAATTTGCCTGTGACTCTTAGATAACACTTTCTGCTTTTCAAAATATAGTTACTATTGTATTTTTCATGTTTGGTGGTGGGTTTTTTTTAGGAGTTACTATGTGCTTAATGTCTATTACAAACCAGGACAATTTGGCAGGGAAAATGTCCTGAAGATAGTGTAGGTTGTTCACTGGGAAAAGGGTTTAACAAATGATCCAGTTATATGCGATTAAGAGGAAGTTAAGGGCTTCACTCCAATAGCATAAAATGAGTTAAGGACCTGATACTGTAATTTTGCTGTGCATTACTGCTCTGAGTGGTTTTTGGCTTGAGCTGTTAGGAACAGGTAGTTGTAATGACTGGCTGGCGTCTGTGCTGTCAAGTAGATTTCTAGGATGAGGAGAAACCTAAAATCATGTTCAAACGCTATGTAGTAGCTTTCTAAGAAAAATTTGAGAAAATACGTGAAGTCTTATGGAACAACAGAACTCTAAGCGTTTTATTTGTTAAATACAAAATAGTATTACACCACCCCAATAACCTTTACTTTAAAGTTAAAAATAGGTAACACAAATATGAAAGAATTATTCCATGTTGTCCTTTGATTTACTCTTTCTCTCCTGTTTAATCTCCATATTCAATTTATGTTGTTTTCTTTCTATTTTGTTCCTTAAAGCAATTAAATCAGCACTCTGGGGAGAAAGCTTAAGAGTAATTTAGAGGGTTCTTAAAGAAAAAAAATAAATCACAGTTTTATGATCACATGAAAAGAACAGAATGTTTGTTCATGATTTCTTCTTGTAAGAATTGAACAGCATGAGTTGTGAGAATATATTTATCTAAAGGCATCTGGGTACGTAGAGTTCTTATCTCATTGATGCCTTGTAAACCTAGCTAGACAACCTACTGTATGTGCTTATTTGGAGAAGTGGAATTTATCTGATTCTTTTAACTATGTCACTTTCCTAGTTTATTGCTAGGAGACCGTCTTTTACTACACTAGAAAAATAATTTGCTTATTTCCTTAAAATCTCTTTGTAATGTGATGAAAATAAGACTGGATGACGTATCTTGGATTTCACAATGGTCATTAATTAATGTTTGAATACACAAGTCTATTGCAACCTTAACTATGAGGATGAGAGATGGTCTAGTAGGCTGAGCTGTTAATACAACATTTAAACATAAAGATTAATTTTTAGTCCAGTGCCATTGATCAATATGATTGACATCAGTCTGAGAGGAGTTCTGACACTGAGTTTCTAAGATAACCCAACCTGACAGTGTAGTCTTGCTTAGTTACTTGCTGCTGGGATTGTAGATATTTCCACACAGTGAATCTGAATTTCTCATGTCCTGTATGCTCTGTGCTCCATCTAGCAAAGAGTTTAGGCCTATGGTTAACGTAAGCCTTATGAGTAGGCTTCCTTTGAAATTACTTTCTATGTTTCAATTAAGTGAGACTTAGTTTGTATTAAGATGATTCTGGTCTGGGCAGTTGCTTTTTCTGCTGTTCATTCCAATAGTTTTTGAGGTTTTTTTAGGTATAGCTGTTGAGTTTGTTTGCTTTTGGTATCAATAATAGCATTATCCATGGGCTTGACATTTGTTTCTTATTAAATATTTTTTCCCATAAAGTTTTTTATAAAATGAACTTGGATTAAAATAGATGACAGTGAAAAAAAAAGTTATGGATACTTCTTCAAGTGGAAAAATTGTATGAGAATTTCTGTGAGTAGTTGTATATCTTATTTGAGAAAGACATGCTATAGCATTTAGGGGCTTTGTTCCTTTGCTAAACACTTCCTATAGGACCTCCATTGTAAAACCTGAAATTGGAAGCAGGAGTGAAGGTAATCCTGTATAGACTTATAACTCCTGTATAGACTTAGAACTACCAGCAGGAAAATTAAAATTTTCATCTCTGGTAAGAGATGAAAATTTTAATTTTCCTGCTGGTAGTTCTAAGTTTTTATTGTTTTTTTCCTGAGTTTGATTTTTTTCTCTTTACAGCCAAGGGTTTTTTTGTTATTTATTTTACTATCTACCGAAAAATGGGGTTTGATGCCATTAACATTTAAAGTAAGGTATGTAAAGTTTTGAAACTTCATTTTTCTGTGGTGACGAATTTTTTTTCTTTAAGTTTAGATTAAAAGTATACCTTTTGCTTTGACCTCTTAGACCTCTCTGGAACATGTAATGATTTAATAAATTATGTTCAGAAAGAAATAATGTGGAGATTGAAATATTCTATGCCTTCAGTTCCTTTAAATATTCAAAAATTGAGGAATTTGGTTGGATTATTCATATTTTGTTTGATAAATTTCTTAAATAGCGAAATACAAATATCAGTCTTCGTTAATTTTAGAGTGGAAAGAAAGCAAAAGTTGCAGGCATTAATTCTGAGGTAGTCCAATGAGCTGTGCTGTTGTGTTTTGGTGGGACAAAAGATGAATGTATTACTTTACCTGTTGAAAAATGCTACTATTATATGATTGGCATGATTTTTGAATCTGCTTTTCTGAGATTAGCTTCTTTTTACTCATATTTGAAATAAATGTTTGCATTTCTTCTTTTGACTTTTAACAGATGTTTCTTGATTGAAAAACAACAATCTTTTTCCATAAATGTTAGCTGCGTGGGAAATTAGGTATTAAACTTAATGGAACAAACACCAATATTCAGAATTAAGTTTGTATCCTGATTCTGCAGTGATTTTGGTTTTTGCTGAACTCCTTAGTGTGTGTGTATCTTTTTGCTATGTAAAACAATCTTGATACAAGAAGGGTACTTTTACCCTTCAGACAATAAAACTCCACTACTTTGGAAAGATTATTTGTAGCGCCAGTTTCTTTGATGGTCTAGTTCACATTTTAGACACAAAACCCTAACTACCATAAACTGTCCAAATACTTGTGAAATGTAGATTGAGATTTTTTGGTTCTTTTTTTTTTAGAAAATGTTAATATTGGTGCTTTTGTGGACTAATGAAATTTGCAGTAGTTCACAAAGTTTATCTTAATTTGGACAGCTTTGAGATTCATATGTTTAACAGTAAAGCTGAAAGGAAGATGGTGTTTAAATTTGTCACTCGGTTTCTGCAACTTCAGCTATGTACCCCATCTTTTTAGTGTGTTTTTCTGTGCCTGAAAATTCTATGATATTTTCTTTGTCTGGACACATCCCACCCACCCCTGCCCATTACTTACCTCTTTTAAATTTAAACATTTCTGTATATGTAATATACAAATCGTCAATTTGTTTATTTTGCATTCTGGATTTGCAGGATGTGGATTTTATAAACTTTCCCTATTTGTGAACCTATTACTTCTGTAAAAGTGTTTTTGTTGTAGATCTTTCACAATAACTTACTGAAGAATAAGCAGTAACTAATGAAGTACAGCGGAAGTCAAGGGCATGACCTCAATTTTTTATATCCTACAGGAGCACTTACTATATTTAGTGTAATATGAATATCATGAAGTATGGGCCACGTTTCCTTTAGCAACCAAATCCCATAGTTTTTCTGCTGTCATTACATCTAGAGCTGATGCTCTGAAGACATTGTTCTGAACTAGATTTGTATATTTTTTGACTTCCCTGGGACAGTTTTGTGTTGATAAAAAATTGTTTCAGGTTCTATAGGGCTATTGATGAATTCAGTAGAAGATGAAAGTAACCTTGATGTGAACATTTGTAGAAAACAGTTGTTTTTAGACGGAAAATAACCTTATCCAGTGGGATTTCTGTATTGCTTTTTTATTACTAAAAAAATTGAAAAAGAAAAAAGGAATTTGGGCTTTTTTGTGTGAAATTAATTATTTTAGTCAGATTTGATGATTTGCACTCAAGTGTTTTGTAAACAGTCAATTTGTCTTTGTTTAGACTTTTTTGTAGAAAACAAAGTAACTATTTGAGAAACTTGATATGGAAAGTTGCATGCCTAAAGACTTGTAGCAATAAGTATTCCAGAGCACCATCTGGAATAAAAAGACCAGATGTACTGTTTATACGTGAAAGGTTCTCATGGATTGTGGTGAATTCAAGGCAAAACTCTGACCTAGGAATGAAAATGATGTATACTATCAGACTATTGAAAAAGTATTTTAAAATACATGATGACAACTCTTGAATAAGTGTGTGATATATTGCTATTTACAATCCAATGGTATTATGCGCTCCCAGTTCTTGCATTTATTTGTAGTCTATGTGTTTCTTGGTTGTTTCTGCCTGTAATTTCTTCATAACTGGATTTTTAAAGTCATTATGTGTGTTAAATTTACTTAGAAGCAAAGCAACAGGGCAAATATGTTTGCAGCAGGAGCAGGATTTTTTTTCAGTGCGTATATATGCACATGGTGGACTTTTTTCAGCATACTACAGTATGGTTCCATAGTAGGCATATTTCTTGATGGATTTTGGTCACTGACAATATCTAGAGCTATTTGTAGTTCTTAAACTTGTATTAAAAAAAAAAAAGACAAACAACAAAAACATAATATAGAAAAGAAAAAAGTAACATCCTGTGGCGTATAATTAAATTTTCTCGTTATTAAGTTAGCATTAATGGATTTGGTTGTGTGGTGAATGATTTTTTTTTTTTTTTATCTTTAGCAAACATAGTCCAATTAAAGGGGAAAGTATGCTTTCTGTTTTTAAGGAGTAATTTCATGTGCTTTGCATTTTCACATACTTTCCCATCTGTTTCTATTGCTCTACTACCACGTTTTTTATATTGTCATGTCTTGTGATTACTTTCCTGTTGTTTTATTAGATAACTAATGGAACAAAGGAAGCTGAGAGGTTCTCTAGGGGAAACAGCAAAATAAAATGTTGTTAGTTATACAATATAAGCACTAGAAGGATATTCTCACTCATGTCAAAAATGGTATAGTAATTTCTTCAATGTATAGTAATTTCTTCATAACTGGATTTTTAAAATCATTATGTGTGTTAAATTTACTTAGAAGCAAAGCAACAGGGCAAATATGTTTGCAGCAGGAGCAGGATTTTTTTTCAGTGCGTATATATGCACATGGTGGACTTTTTTCAGCATAAAAGTCTGTGTTAAATTTGTCATGTGTACAATTAAACCTTTGTTCTTGTTTCGAAGTTTTTCACTTAAGTTGGGAAGGTTAGGAAGACTTTAATCAGCTTGTGATAAATGGGCAGTGTGTCATCCTTGCCATCTCAGTTTTAATGAGGACAGAGAGAAGCTTGGATTTAGTTTTCTCCCCAAATTGAAATGGAGGATCTTGGTGCAGTTCTTTGTCATTTGTTCAGAAAAGTATTTGTCACCGGAGTGTCAGTCACTCCTGTGGGTATTAATTTCAACAGAGTACTTTTTCTATCAGTGATGGAAATATATATTTGAATTTTATCTTGAAGAGTGATATAAGCTACTGATTCAGGTAATATTTTGCAGCTTGCCAACAATCTGCTGAATTGAGTTCTGATTACAAAATTGCTATTAACAACCAATACATGTATATGAACATTATTGTAGAATAAGTAGCATTGGAGAGCAAACTGCAAACAGCTATTCCTTCTGATATCTCCCTGTGGAGAGACTTAAGGTGCATCTACATGGCAAAATGTTCTCAAGAGAGCTGTGTAATGAGTGAGGATATGGAAGTAATAATAATAATATAGAAATAGTGTAGCCCTAGTAATGCAGAGAATTTATCCTGTTGAGCAAAGCCTACAAAAAGCAATATATACTAACACTTTTATTGATTTTTGGCATTTGAATTTGGTTTGCAGTGATGTTTTATATATATATCTAAGTGGTACTTTGAACAAAATATACGGTCATATAAAGGAGTACTTAAGTGCCTTTGTATGGAGTAGCTTAATATAAAACTCATTTTTACTAACTTCAGTTGAAAAGTTAGCAGAACAGTAAGTTGACTTGCTTCTACACAGTAGTTAGTTCATTCAGCTTATTTCTGAACAACCACTGAAGGGTATGTGTTACTGTTGCTTTCTGAAAAAAAGTTCAGTGGCAATGTTGTAAAAGTAGGTTGCTGGGATGTGGTGATTTGGAGGCAACTCAAAGTAACTGCTTTTATCAAAAAGGTTCCAAATATATTTACTATATGAATTGTTAAGCCTGAAACTTGGAAAAAAAAAATAATTCAGTTGTTGGTATGCCTAATTCCTGACTTTGCAAGTAAATTTCAATTCAAATGAAGAAGACAAATACTATTTTTTTTAAAACACATATTTGGCACATTTCAGAAATTTTGCTTTCTCTTTCAGTAATACTTCGGAGCTATGCAAATGCTTATGAGTACCAGAGAAAGACCCCATGGAGATCAGTGGTTCTGTATACATATACTATCCATAAATCAACTATACAGCTGTAGCATTTCTGGTATTTCAGCTGAGATTCAATTCGGGACTGCCAAGATGTAGACATGATTTTTTTTTATTTTTAGAGTACCTGTTTTCTTTGATTCGTTTTGTTGTAGCAATTGCACTAGGTATGAGAGAAGGAGAAAGCCCTTAATCTGTGGGGAAAATTATTTAGGTATTTTTTCAGCCATGATTAACCCGGGCTCTTAACTAAAGGAGTAAGTAGAAAGGGAATGATTGAATTGAGAGGAAAATAAGAGTATATACACTGAAGATTTTAGAATAGTAGGGAGAGATGGGTTTTTCCTTGTCTGTCTCTGACAGTGATTGGAGGAGAAAATTTCAAACAAACTGAGTGAAAGCATTGTTTGAGATCTTTATGTCTTTTGCTATGTATACACATAATATTTAAGTAATTTGCCTGTTTAGCAGCAAAGTAAGAGAAGCCTCTTCCTATTGATGTGTTTCTTCAAGGTTCTGAATGATAAACCAGCCTCTGGCATATAAACATATGTGTTCAAATACCTTTTAGCGGTGTAATTTACTTTCGACTATTGCATCTTCATTTTTCCTGTAATGACAGATTTGGAGCTCGACCCCAAAGTACTGAAATAAAAGATCATGTGTGTGTGGGAAGGGATGTGATTTATAATGGATATTGTTATCACTGTTCCACGACAGCTTTATGATTATCAGAGTCTTAAGCTTGTCTTAAATACCCTTTAAGTGTGTTTACTATAGTCTTGACAGAATTGATATTAGAATAGGTGTTACTTGTTAATATTACAGGAACCTTTCTACTTTGTTAACTGTGTTCCTGTGCATTAGACTTGATTTTCTTTTTTTCATCGTGAGACTATCTGGAAATTGAGGAATTAGTAAGTCATTTATCTTTTAAGCCTTTCAGCTTTGATTAGTGTGACAGTTGGAGAGGGAGAAATATTGCAAAAGTTTCCACCTTCTGAAAGGTCATCCCTTTTCCACGTAATTTGAGTTGTAATTAAAAGCAAGAGTTGTTTAAAAGGGGAGTGAGCTTAATGGATACTACACTTGATTAAAAGGGCAAATCTGCCATCAGTACAAATCCTGCTTCCCAAGAGTCTGGGTTTCCTTATCAAGAGATCCTTCTCCTTTCACCCCCCTGGATGAGCTTTTTAAAACCTTACGTAAGTTTCTCTTTCCCTCTATACTAATCATTAAGAAAACAGTCCAGGCAGGGGAGAATCACTGACATAATCATCAGAGGAATGAAAAGCCTTAAAGCTCTGTAGATGACTGCAGTGGTTTTGCTGACTGGCTGTTACTATCTCCGCTTTAAATCAGAAGGTGTAGTGTGCGCAAGTTCTGTGCTCTGGACTGGTACTTCGCTAACCCCAGTATCCTGGTGTGATGACTGTGCACGTTATTGCAGCTGCAAATAGTAAATATTTGATTTGCTTCTGCTATACCACGATATGAAGTCTGCTAGGGAATGATTTGACCAATATTGCTGTCTTTACAGCTTTTCTATTTCTTTTCTGTTTTCCTCCCCATTTCTTGCATGCTGAATTCTTTTCTTGTTATTTACTTGATCACGTATGGCAACAATCAGTTGGCATATGTATGTCATGTGTGAAATTTTCCACTGTTGAATAATATTAGGTAGGATTGCTCAGGATCAGTTCCACTGTAGTTACTGCACTACTAGTGTTTGTTGCCTTTCTTCGTAGCTATGAACGTAGTCTTCATGGAGGAATTTTGCTTTAATCCAAATGTCAAGTACCTCAAAACTTCATTGTGTTCACAGTGACAGGGCAAGAGGAAACTTTAATTTTTATTTCTGAACAGTTTTGGTAGTAGAAATATAAGTGAAGAAAAATGCCCGTATTTTCTGCAACCCATCATCCCACCTTCTAAGCTCCACAAAATCTGCTTCTGTCATAATTTGTATCTATGCCATTGGGATACAAACTCTTAGAATTTGAGAACTAAAATGACCAGGTTATAAAAAGTTTTAATAATGAGAATACTATTTCTCAAGGATGTCAGGATATTGTGCAGTTCCTTATGGCTAGAAACATCTATCACCCTGAAAATTAAGTAGCTAGTAGTGGAAAAACTTAAAGGAGAGACCTGCTTTGTACAGTTCATATATCTTCATGTATTCATTTTTCTGTTAAAATTATTACTGGGCAAGAAATAAAATTAGAATACGACTTCCGTGGGTTGTATTGGGCTAGGAAGGCTGTTTACTGCCAGGACATTTAACATGGTTCCTTAAACAATCAGAAATTGCTTTTCCTTTATTTCCCTTACCTGATTTCTGTTGTTACATTTCTGCTATCTTTCTTATTCAGGTCTTCCAAATTATGAAAGTTGTTTTCAGAAAGACCTGAGGCTAGACATCTAAATTGTCTTTCCTTAGAAGTAGTGGAGAATGTAAATTAGATATTGCCATATTATAGCTGGAGATATTGATTCCTTTTGGCTAGAAAAATGATACCAGCATTAACATAGTTCAAAATTTTTGGTTTTGGGGGGAAAAAAATGAACTATTTTTAGTAGCCTACAGAAAGCTAATTCTGATGGAGGTTGAATGAAATGTGATAGCAATGTATTGCTTCTTTTTGTTTGGAATTCCTTAATGTTGCAGGCTGAAAGTACTACGTAGTTTTTATAATGCCACAGTGCTGCATCTGGAAGAGAAAAAAGTGTCAAAGAAACGCTGTGCTTTTTTTTTATCTTATCCCAGAAATAGCCAAGTTTAGAAAATTTGAGTTATCTTCTGAACTTTGTGTAAACTTGTATAAACAAGTTATCTTGTAACTTCAGTTATCTTGTAAAAAGTAAACTTTGCAAAACAAAGGAAACTTGTTCATTATCCTAGGTAAAGCAATACTGGGTTTATGTGTCTTGTGATAATCAGGGTTTCCTTGCTTAACTGACTAACTATAGAGAAGTGAAACTCGAGGTATTCAGAAGGTAAATGTGAGACTCATCTTGCCTAACTCTAATAATAGTTTAGAAGCTTAGCATTAGCTCATTTTCACCAGACTTTTTCTCTAGTAACTGGAGACAGATGTCTGCTTTAAACAGTTTTTTTGTAGTAATTTTGTGTGTTGTGTATCACCCTCTCAAAGAAGTCACCTTTTTCTGTCAGTAAGGATAGTTGTCCTAGGTGCTTTAATGATGAAACAGCTAGTTTTTAAATGACTAAAATTATATACAGCTAGTCTGTATAAGACCAAGACCTAAATTATAGGTGTTTTGTACAAGTCAATGGAAAGGCAATTCCTTTTCTTTCTGTAGATTGTCTGTAATAGAATAAAATGTAGAATCTGCATGCTAAAGAGTTCCTTAATGTATAGACTATTTTAGTTTTTTCAGTGAAGCACTATACTGTTAAAAAAAAAGTAAAAAAATTTAGTCCTGGTATGTATAGTTATGATGTAGCTAGATGACCTTCTTCTAAAACCTGTTATTCCATATATCTACTGAAGCACAAAAATGAATTGTTTCGTCTCAACGTTGCTCCACTTCGAACCAGGTTTAAGGTAATTCCTTAAGAATAAGATAGATAGACTTTATTTCCTACAGGGTCTTTTCAAGATTTTTATTTCTTTTCTATTGTTTAATTTCAATAAAACTGCTGATGAATAGATACCCTATTTATGATCACACTTATGTTAAAGAAGATACATTTTATACTGTTAATTATTTCTTAGATGTTTCACAGAAGTGGCTGACGTTCAGGTTAGCTTTTGTAAATATAAAATATTGCAGTATATTTTCTATATGGTGCAGTGCTGATAAAGAGCATGACCTGAAATTCTTGGAAATCTTTAGAATACTTCATTGTGCTGAGGGCTGGACCTTGAAGACAAAGTGCTGATTAATGCAGTTGGTGGATAAGAATGCCCCCCATTTTCTTGCCCTGCATGTGATATGGTGCAGTATTTTCTCTGAAGCTGGTGTAGGCATATATGTTTTGTCATGAATTCTGTTTTTGCAGTATTGCTGCAGTCTGCAAAGCGAGTGTTGTTTTTTCTGTATCTCCCTGAAGAAAGCATTCTTGTGTGGTATAGCTTGTTCAGGTAGTGTTGTTGTATAGCTGTGAATTGCTCTTCTGTCACTCAAAGAGTGTCCATTTAGTTTCAACAGTTTCATGGAGAGCCTTCAAAAACTATGATCAGAGTAACAAATTGAAGGATGAGTAGTAAGTTCTGTAGGAAAAAAAAAGAAGTGAAAGCAGATGAGGTCAATGTTTAAAAAGCCCAACTTCATAAACAAAGTGAAAATGACACAAATATGAGTTATAATAGTCAGATATATCATGCATAGGAAAAAATGTTCAACAAAAGAGCAGAAAAATCTAAAAACAAGAAATGAAGCAAACAAAACAGCTTTGTGTATACGAGATGTCATACTCTGGTTATCTAGGGATGCATTATGTAGTATTTATGAAGTTGCTACTGTACATACAAAGAAAAATTGTGAAACCTGTAAGCTAGCAAACACTGCAACTCTCTTTTTTTAATCCAGGCTCAAAAAAAAAAAAAAAAATTGCACGATGGATTAAATTATCTTTGCAAAGATAAAAGCTGGGGACTTTACCTCAAAATGCCCAAAACATTGGAAAAAATGGATGAGTTGCACGATGTATTAAATTATCTTTGCAAAGATAAAAGCTTGGGACTTTACCTCAAAATGCCCAAAACATTGGAAAAAATGGATGTGAAGATGATTTACAAAATGTTCTTTATAAACGTTTTTTTTTCTTGTCCTACATAGCCTTAGCCTGAGAGGCAGTGAGTGTTCCAAGTAATAATATTCTGAAAGTAGGATCTTACCTAAGGAGGGTGAAGGTAGGGCCATCAGGCAAAGAAAGCATTTAGGTGGATCATTAACACCCAAGACATCCTGACTAAAGGCATTCTTTCTCCTTCAGCCAAAAGAGAAGAGGCAGCTCTCTGTCAATAGTCTTCAGAAGTAATTCTTTTAAAAACATTCATTGACGGACTTTGTTTTTCTAGCTAATCAAAAAGTATTTTTTTTAATGGGCTATAAGAACTCTTGTCTTCCGCTTGTAAAATTAAAATGATTTTGGGCCACAGGATATAGTCAGGCAAACATTCTGGAAAGAAGAATCAAAAGTAGACTGTTTTATATGAATGGACTATGTAAAACACTTTTAAAAGTCATTTGAGTGCTTTAAATGGAAGCTTTATTTAATGGAGTAAAGCAAGCAAAGAAATTCTGAGCAGCTGGGAATATGTAAGTGCTGCTTTTGATTGCAGAGTAATGCTTTTAAAAATTTTTGAGAATTAAAAATGCTGGTCTGTGGAGTGCAGAGGAATTAAGATAATGATGACATGATCATCATTGCTTTCACATTTAAAAGCAAAGGAAAACTGGTACTGTACAGTAAAATAAAATCTTAGAGTTTACTTTTTTTCCTTTACTGTTACTTCAGATAAGCTAGATATCTTCTATTTTTTGAGTGTTAGAGCAGCCTTTAAAAAAAGTCTTGATGGGGTAGTAAATGTTAATTTAGATACTGACCTCTCAGTTTATATGAGGTTCTGTTAAAGTTGATACTCTTGCCAGTTTGTTTTTCCATAGTTAGAGGAAGACCTAAGTAGGTTTAGACCCATCTTCCTATTTTCTTCAATGAGATTGGGGAAAAAAATGCAGTATTTGTATGGGGTATTTCTTTCAGAAATTGTATTTTGTTTAAAACCTCCAGTGCAGTTTCATATTAGTAATATAAAATAATTGAAATTACAGTTGTCCTTACAGAAAATAGGAAATCCTAACAGTTCTTCTGTATATACATTGTTCTAATGTCATAAGGCAAAGTAGTTCTACTGCAAAGTAGTTTTACTCTTAAATCAAAGAGTCCTTTTTAGTGAAATTGAATGTACCCTGAATGTTCTTCAGTAAATACACAATTAAATTTATCTTTTCCGTAAATGTTCTAATAGTTGGTTCTTGTAAAGGACAAAGGCACTCTAAAATCTAGAAACAAGAAACATCTTCAGTTTTACTGACACAAAATACAAGTTTAATGATTAAGGAGGTAATGCACACATCTTTCTTATTTGCACTTGCATTTCATTGTATTGAAATTTATGGTATGAAAAAAATCCTGATGTGCATGGATGCAGTGGTTTATCATTTGAAGTAAAACCTTGCTGGCATTAGTGGCTTTGTTTATTGATGAATGGGATTATTTGCTTTTAGATAACAGAGTTAAGAGTGCACTGACCATGAATGTATAATTTCTTTTTATACTCTTTTACAATACTGTGGAGAAATTTTCTGGAACAAAGAAACTTCTGAAATTTATGAACTAAATATATGGCGTGTTTAACAGCCTTCTGTCTGATTTTAGCAAATTTATAGGAAATTGCACTTGTCTTTCTAATCATTATTGCTAAAATAAACTCCAGTACTACTTTATATCTCTTGTCAGTGGCCTGTTTTTTATTCTAAATTATTGTAGATGAATCTGAATTCTAAAGAAAAGATTGCATTTGACTATGTGTGCACGTATACTTTTCTTGAAAAGAGAGTATCAGTTCAAGAAGAAAATGTGATTTATTTTTAATTTTTTTAAAAAACAACACAAAGTCTTATAGAAAGGAAGGAAAATAATGCTGAATTTCTGAAAGGAGAGAAATGTATGGATGGTTTCAGAAGATAGTTTGAACAAATAAACAAGTTATTCTGATGCCAGAATTAATGTCACCGGTAAAGAAACTTTGAATCAGGACTAGTACAATGGCTTCTCCACTGATAACCGGTGAGATCTATATATTACGGTGTTGTGTGGAGAGAAACCAGGCAGATATTCTTAGGTGTTCTTTTTCTTCTCTTCAGTAGCTTATATTGCTGGCAAGTGTCTGGCTTGCAATCTTGTTTGCATGTAATCTAGATATATCTGGAAAAGAAAGACTTTGTGTAACTTGTGTATCCAAAAATCTGTTCTATGACGAAAGACTCCACCATATTCAAGTATCAGAACTACTTAAGATAGTAGCAAAAGCCACAAAGGCATAATGCTGTCATTTCAAAATGATACAAAGGCACTTCAGAGCAGCAAATAATATTACAGACTTTATCAGCATTGCATCAGTTTTTTCCTCCATAAACTCCTTTACTATACAAATCAAAATAATCAGGTATTTGGAAAGGCTGTAATTTTGGCATTGTGCCAATAGCAGGCTGTTTTAAAACATGTAGTTTGCTGAGGTGCAATAATATGTCTTTTATGCATAATTCACTGGAAATCATGTTACTTTTTCACTTAGATGTATATACGAGTCCCTCTCCTTGTCTATATTACACAGGATACAATAAGCAAATATTTAGAATTGTTGCTTTAGCTGGTAGGCAGTCATTAGAGGATAGCACATTCTCATCTGCTCAGGCAGCTGTCCCTGTGCATTTATTTAGTGCGTGAGGCAGAATTGGCAGCTTATTGAATGTTTGCAATCAGAATACTTTTGTTAGACATGGCAGTAATGGGGCTGCAGGATTGCCTAGAATCTTCATTGGGATAAACTGTTAATGTCAACAACGTTGGCTGAAAATACGGGCTTTATTTGCCAACTCTTGAAGTCTTGAGTTCTGTTAAATTTTCCTATACTAGAAACTCTTTGTGCAGAAGAAGCCCCTTTAAGAATCTGCCAAGCTAATTGGTTTCTAAAAAATCTACTCCTGGATTTGATAGGAAGTGTACATTCGATGCATATATTTCTTTCAGATGATTGCAATTTGGGGAGAAAAAATGGAAAGGAATTATTATTTTTTGAAGCAACTTGTTGTCCTGTTTCATGATGGTCAACTTGATGTGTTCAGAATCACGGAGAATCACGTATTCTCAAATAATGCTTGTTCAACTAAGTGTCTGTCTAGAACTGAAAGTTGTGACTCTTAGTGTGGCATTTCTGTGCAGCACAGTCAGACCTGATCCTCTGGGGAGGTATAAAAGGGCTGCTTCGTTATAAAAAGCAATAGGCAACACTGTACATGTGTGGGTTTGGCTATCAAGGAAGGAATTGGCTTTTTTCCTCTAGAAGACCTTAAAGAATTCAGTAGGTGCTGTTTATTTCAGGTTTATTCTGTCTTACTATGAGTTTGTTCATCAAACTCTACCAAAAAATGTTCCCAAATACTCTACTGGATCAGATTCTCTACGCTTAGAGGTGTATAGTAGCAACAATCCGCTTTTGAGTGGTAGTTTTCGCTTATCTATAGAGACAATTTCACAAGTGCTTTTGAGAAGCTCTAGTAATTTTCTCTGGAGTTCTGTTTTTATCCTCTGATTTGTTCAAGTCTAGTGGCACAAATCAGCCTGCTATTTCTGTCCTCCAAAACTTCTGTTCCCCTTCTGCACTCTTCTCTTTCCAGTAAATTAAAGAAGTTACATATATGGTTTTAAAAATATCTTAAATCTGAATAAAGTCAGGATCTGTATCAGTGGTTTGGTAGATACTCAAAGGTACATAGTCAGAAACTGTACGAGGGATACCAAAATAACAGCTACAGTTCTGTGCTAAACATATATGAGGGATTAGATGAAGAACTCAGTAAGTAATTGTAACATACCTATTGCCTTTTAATTATACTGATCCCAGTGTGCATTCTTGTTCTCTGCTCTAAACGAAGCCAAGGTTGGAATTGGCCACCAGAGGGCAAACTAAACGCACATGCTCTCCTCTTTATGTACTCTTGAAAATCAGCTAGTTTTCATGACAGTTGTTCATGCCGCTATAATTTGCCTTTTCTCTATAGTAGTTGTAAATATTTTTTCAAGTAAACTTTTTTTTAACTGAAGAGGTTGCAGAGTCTTGGCTCATTGTGTGGCAACGCTGAAAGACCAACTCTGAAATAGCAAGTAGCTGTTCGATACAATTACATAAACCTTGAACAAACTGGTTGTACATGTTACTGCTGGATGGGTTTTGATGGCATCTGTAAGCAGAAGATAGTCTGTGAGTCTTTGCTTCTCACTGCCTGAAAGAGTAGGAGGCTAATAAAGAGACTATTCTATATACAGTAGGAAGGTTTTAGTCGTGTAAGACTGTAATAAATGATTCTGAAGTCCCTTTCCCTGGTACTGCAAGTATTGTCATTCAAAAGGAAGTTCCCGTATGTTTGAAACAAGGTAAAATTTTGGTGTTCTGTAATTTCAAATAGTTCTAGGAGTTTCCTTCTACATACTTGAATAGAACTTTGTTATATGCATTCCCTTTACATGAAACCTGTTTACTAAACAAAATTTTGGCTGAGGTGTATACTGAACTGGTTATCCGTTTACTTATGAAAGATGATACATTTCAATGTTTATATATTTTTTAGGTCATTAGAAATAGAGACAATATATTTCTTTAAAGACTTATGTACAACATTAAAATGTATTAAGAATAAATGAAAAATCTACTCTTAAGTAACTGTTCCATTGTTTAACAACAAGGGAATGGATTTTACTCACTAAATTTAATAGTTTAAATTGAGATTATCTTCTGTCATTGTGTACTGACAGGTATATTTTAATTTTAATTTGTCTTTCCTTTGAAAAATATCTTTCCTATTTGGCATATTCTTATGGCTGTCAGATCAAATAATATATGTAATGAAAATGCTTTTCTTGTTGGAGTGGAATGTTACAGTGACTTAATTTGGTGTCAGTTTACACACATATAGGTGAGTGTACTTTCTTCCCAGAGTTTATCACTATGATTTGGTATACTTCTGTTTGAATTCAGGCTTCTTGGACATGGTTAATTTTATTTCATCAAAACTTTAATATGGCTTATGTCAAACCACTGTGATGGTAGGTGAGGTATTGCGGGATAGAAATAAATGCTTTGACAGGCTCTATATTGACTAACTTTGGTTTGCAGAAATTTTGGATTTATTAACCCTCAGGTGAATTTTAATAAGAATTTTTGGCAGCGTTCTTTTGGAGTTTCTACTGAATTGCCATGAAATCCCCCAGAATTGTTAGGTAGCATGTAGCCTTGCATTATAGGAAAGAATTGACTATGTTACAACTGGAACAATGGTCTGCATTAATTTTCATAACTTCATAATAGTAACATGGGACATAATTTTATAAAACTCTAAAAAAAAAAAAAAAGGCAACTTTAAGGACAAAAGTATTAACTCCTATACTTATTATTTTTATTTCATTTTTTACACTTAAATGGTGGTTTTAGTATGTAGAACTGAAGGAAGCAAACCTGTGCTATTACACAAGATTCTTTCCTGAATGAATATTGAAACATTTTAGAACTAACTTAGAAATTGTTGATTTTATGTCATTACTACTGTCTTGTTTGAACTCCCATCTGTATTAATAATACACATTTCTCTTCCCTCTCCCTTCTTTTCCTTCAAACAGACTTGGCCTACCTGTTCACATTCTTCTTGAACAGATGTAGGAGTCCACATGACTCCTAGAGAGAAAAAGTACTTTTTTCTCTGTACAGACAGAAGATAACTGCAAAAACGGGAACTTGATGTATTTCTTCATGTATTACTTCTGTTATGTGAATAGAGTATAGAGAACAACTCTAAGGGAGGTGATTCAGAACATATCAGCTAAATTATTGAGACAAATTCCCCAAAAATATTCTGTTCCCACACCAACAGAGGGATTTCCAGATACATCAGAAAAACTGACATAGATTCCTTTCTTTTCTCTGCCTTTTCTATTCCAAACAGAAGTTCTTGCTGCCTCTGCATGAGATAAATGAATGACAGTTCAAGGATGGAACGTTGGAAATAAACCCCAGCTTTTAAATACCTATATTCCTTATGACTACTCCAGTTTATATTCAGAACTGCCTCAGATATGGTGTTGACAACTTGAACCTTAAGGACTTAAGATGCATGTTTTCTCTCTGTGGTGGTTCTTTTAAAAACCTGATATTTTCAGGTAATCCTAACCAATTTATTGTTCTATCATTATGAATGTATCTTGTATATACAACTGTGATACAGCATTTTTTGAAGGCAATTTTGTTTATTTGTTTAACAATCTCTCTTACTTCCAAGGTTTGTTATTATTATTATTTTAGTGATGCAGTTAGACTGCGCTTTAATGAAGTAATTATTGTGGGAAGAAGAGTCTGCATCCACTTTATAATTGTCTTTTGCTGGTTAATGCAATAAGACTTGTAGTTATACCCAATCAGCTTTTTGCCTCTTCTCTAGGGTTGCTCTATTTGATCTTGTAAATGCTGTGGGGATTTAAAGTTTAAGGTTTTCTAGAGGAAAAAAAGCCAATTTCTTCATTGATAGCCAAACCCACACTTGTATGGTGTTGCCTATTGCCTTTTGTGATGCTGGCTATTAGCAATCTGGTCTGTAATTCTTCCACATTTGAATTGAATCTGGAGTTTTTTAGGAGTCCCTTAGCAACTGTCTCAGCTTCTAGAAAAACATAATTGGACCTGATATTTCTGCAGAATAGTATCTGAAGTAATTATATCAGTGTCTGGAATATTTTCTACAGATGTAGCAGTTGAGAGAGGAGATAAGATTAATTTTTCCTTAAGTTATCTTGGTTCCAAACAACCTTATTCTTCCATGTTTGATCCATATATCAGACTTTAGATATACATGTAACTCATAGATTTTCTTAAGATTGCATGCAAATTTCTGTATTTCAGTTCTCTCCATCAATATTGATCTTTCAATCAAATAACAAGTTCTATAGAGTAGGTAAAGTGTATGACTTACATATGTGGGCTCTGAAACAACATCAGTACGAGACATTAAGGTTGAAAAATGGCTTTGGGGTGATATATTAATGATGTCAAGCTGTTTACCTACGTGTATTTCTAAAAGAAATGTATGGCAGGCAGACAACAGTTGACAAAGTTAAGACATACAGAGTACAACTGGGTTACCTAAGCACAGACATCTTGTTTCAGTTTAGATGCTGTAAATTACTGTCTACTCTCCACCTGCCAGTCCAGGAGTATATATTTCCCTTAAATGTTGTCATGTACAACAGCCCCATACAGTTCTATAGAGTCTCCTAGGTAACACATGTTTAGCCAGCTGCATCCCACCTCAGTTCTACTATGAACTTTTTCACAAGGTGAGGAACATGTGACAGGTATGAAAAGCGATATTTTTTTTAATTTTTTATTTGCAGTATGTAATCTGAGTTTCAGTTGTGCTTCTGAAAGGCATGCCAAATAGAGAGGTCAAGTTAGCCCTACACTGTAGTATGTATCTTTTCCTTGAAACATTGTGACTGATTTGAGGATCCTGTGGCTTAATAAACAGTGTTTGTAAGTATTTGGACCAGCTCGTAACCTTCATTGACCAATTGCAAGTTTACATAAGCACTTAATAGCCAGCAAACAAAAATGTTTCTCTCGTACACCGAAATGGTATCCATGGTATGAAGCAGATCATAAATCTCATGTTATTATTCTGTCTTGTTTATGAAAACTACCCTGTTTTATCAATCAACACTTACTTGTCAAGACTGCTATTAGAACAGTGTGCCGAGTTCTGGTGCGTACATCGCAGATGAACATATTTTTATTACCTCTATACTCATGGACTTGGAGAACGGAGAGGTACGTGCTAATAAGTTAGTTTTTCCTTTGGTGTCAAGTTAGATAATACCAAAAAAGAAGGAAACAGTATTAAGTCTGGAAGTAAATGTTTAACTACTCTAGTCATTTTACTGATGCCCTTGTGTTGTGGGTTGACCTGAGCCAGCAACTGAATGTCCATGAGTTGCTTGCTCACTCCCGCATGGGCCCTCCTTTCTCCCTCAGTAGGATTTAGGAGAGAATAGGAAGAGCAAAAATGAGGAAAGCCATGCTGACCACGATGTTATATGGCATGGAATATCACTCTGGTGAATTGGGTTTAGCTGTCCCAGCTGTGTCGCCTTCTATTCTCTTGCCTACCTCTTGCCTGCTTGCTGGCATGGCAGAGTGAGAAACAGAGAAGGCTTTAGTTTTAGATTAGTTCTGGGATTAACTGATGCTGCGTGAGTGCTGTTCAGCAATCACTAAAACATTGGTGTGTTACCAATGCTGTTTCAGTTGCAAAACTAAACACCATGCTGCTAGGACAAAAAGGAACTCCGTCCCAGCCAGACTCAGTGCTCCATGTTGCCAGTTCATATCTTGCATGGCTTCTATCAAAGCTAAATAAAATTTCTGCAGCTATGAGGACTACTTTCTTTCTTGCCAGATTTGTCTCTTCCTTGCTTCTTCCATGTTGGCTTCCACTACTATCCTGCTATAAAGCTTGCTGTGAGAAACAAGATCTTCACATAATTTGCCTTCATTCTATCTATAAGAGCACTTTTCAAAGTTTAGTGTGCTGCTGTAATCATACATTGCTCATAAATGGTTGAAGTTAGAGGTAGCTGCTTCTCCCAGACTCCAATTTAGCTCCTAATTTAGAAGCATTACATGATGAATTAGTGCTGAATTACTCACCCACATGTATTCCTCTCTTAAAAGGACAATTACCCACTTCATCAGTGTTGACCGAGTTGAGTACTCTCTCTTAGCCCTCTGTCTCAGTCAGTTTGCATTGCTGTTTTTTTTTTTTATTTCTTTCTTCTTCCACTGTGATCTCGGTCTTTTGGACCAAAAACAGTTGGAGTCAAGACAGCTTATTTAATTTTATATGTACTTAAATACATGTTTAAAACTTGTTTTGATGAACTTAATTATAGTTTCATCTTTTAAAGTTATTATTGTCCTTTCCCTAATGCAAAATAAGCACTTTGATTTGGCAAACAGACAAAACAAAGCATGACTCAGACATTTTAGACTCCTAATGAGCCAAACTGTCTAAGAAACACTATGAAATATGTTAGTTCTGTGTGGAAACTTGGTGAATTTTTGAAATTATTGAATTAAAATGGTTGACTTAACTCCTCACGGGGTTTTGCAATGATACTGTTGGATAAAGGTATGCCTTGAAGATTTTAGTAAATTTTCATTTTCTTTAAAGTGTTATGAAAAGTAAGATATATCAGCATACAGCATGTGTGCTATCAGAAGTTTACGCATGTTACGCCACATCAGAGTATGAGAGGAGACTTTTGGCTTTTGGCATACTTGGCAGATTTTTGTTTTACATAAACTTTGTTACAGAAATTGTACTGTGCAACTGTAACGGATAAAACGTTGCAGTCGTGTGCCTGACCAGCTTCAGGAATGCATCCTTAACACACATTTATCTATTAAGGATACTATGTATGCTGGTTCTTTGCCAAGGATCCTTTTAAGATTGCAATATTGAAGGTTTTATCCTTTCTCATTGTTAAATGTGATTCTCGTGTCACTGTATTGATTATTTTTTTTAGTTGCTGTTTGCCAGTGAACTGAAAACACTGGAGACCTAAGGCTTTTGTTTATAACCATCATAATTTCAACACAATGCTGTTGAAGTTACATTTAAGCATTCTCTTGCATTTACTCTCTCCTTCCTCTTGGTTGTAAATTTGTGGGATAATTTCAGAGAATAGAGGAGAGAGCTCTAAAAACAGTGGAATCACTTATTCCTATGAATGAAGCTTCTACTTAATTTTATTGAATAGTGGTTTTTCTGCAAGTAGTCCACTTAGTATACATCCAAAATTCAGGTAATGAGTTACAGAACACTGTCATTACTAACAGGAGCCAACTGACCAAAAAAACCAAACCAAAACAAAAGTCAATTTACACATTAGGAACTATTTGCAAAAAAATAGAAAACAAATTGGAAGATATGTTTAAGTTCCTGTATAATTCTGTGAGGCACACTGTGTATATTGTCATTCCCCCTCTGCCTATCCCCGAAGATACAGTAGAATTAGAAAAAAATATTAAAAAGAGAAAAACAAGTGATAAGCTATGAAAAAGAGTAGATTCTCACAAGAAGCAGCTTAATATTTTAGACCTCTCTGATATGGAGAAAGAATGGTGACTAAGGGATATTGCTTTGCTTTTTTTTTTTTTTTACACTTAAAGACCTCCATCTGTTTGTTTGTCTGTCAGTCTTTATCTGTTCAATAATAGATCATAGATATCTGTTCTTGGCTGCAGTTGGAGATGGAACCTCGACTAAATGATTACATGGGGCAGGGGTTAGTTGTCTGAATACTATGGCATATATTTTAAAACCAGAAACATGTATGTAAATGGAAGTATTTAAATGCACAGGAAATCTCATGGAATGAATATGAAATTGATTTGTTTGAAATGCTAAAAGTGAAAACAGAATAGTTTTTATAAAGATTTATGTGGCATAAGTAATGGAAAAATTAGTGGATTCTCAGTCTTGATAGGGACCATGGATTTTGAGAGCAGAAAAGAGGTACTTTTCATTGAATCTGTGCTCAGTTTCACATGAGAAACCCTTATGGTCACAGGGACACTGAAAAAATTATTTTCCATGGTTTATGCCAGCCCTAGCAAACATATACACTGTGTGAATTTTTTTATTAAGTCCAATGCCAATACTAGCAATCAAAAAGAATTCTGAAAAACAAGTGGTGATACCATGACACATTTTGAAATGTATTGCTTAATTCATTATTTTATAATAACAGTTGCCCTCTGTGGATACGTGTTCTGTTTCCAGTGCGTTATTCACATGTAATTCATAGTATAATTTTCCTTGCTACTTGCTGAAAATCTATTGCAACAAAACAAAACAAAAAACCAAAAACCAGTAAATAAAACCAACAAAACACACTTGTGATTTTTTTTCCTTTAGCTCTTATTGTCTTCATTTCCTGTCATTCTGGTTTTACTATTTCTGTTCAGGTTTTAAAAAACCATAAATCTGCAGATCAGTAAGCATAACTATCACCTCCATTAATGAACTGGGATTCATTAATCCTGTTCTGAGAAGTTCCACTTTCCATTGTACTTTCTATGAATAGAATAGTAGCTGTAGGTTTTAGTAATTGAGAGACTGGGATCTTAAGTATGGAATATCACTTCTGCAACATTGAACTCAATTTTCTTTAGGGGACTGCTGAAAAAAAAACGAGCTGGAGACTGATATGAGTAAGGAGGACTATTTCTGTGCTTTCACATTGCTTTGTCCTTATCATCGAGATCTCAGTACCTTTCAGGACTTTCATAATATGGAATGGGTAGGGTTTGACATATGACTTTTTTTTTTCTTTCACTAATCAAGTTTTTAAACTTTGCTTTTGCTGTATTTTTTTTTTTCTTAGTTTCTGGTGATGATTTTTTTTTTTTCAGGGAAGGTATGACCAGAGAAGTGGATAGTGTATTTTGGAAGGGCAAGCAGTGATGTCTTTAATATGTGGTCCTTCAAATCCTGTTGCTGTTATTGGTTGTACAAGATATCCAAGAAAGAGAAGAACAGAAATATCCTGGAAAACGAGTCTTCCAGAAAGCATTGTGCTTGGCAGATAATTCATCATGGCAGAGCTATGTTTGAGTGCGCTGTCAAAAACTGGGTCTGAATGATGAGCACTGATGCTTATTGTAGAGAGGTGGAAAGACTGGTACTTGGCATAAATTATAGAAGTTGCCTAAAGAATTAATTTCTTCCTAGTATGATTGTTTGAAATAGATGCAATAACTGCATGAGTAGCTGGCTTTGTAGGAGTTATACAGACAGTTTCAGAGGAAATTTGACCCAAGCCCTAAAATGCTTGAAACTTTCAGGTGTGACAATAAGCTGAATTCACAAAAGAGAAGTTGACTGGCAGAGAGGAGCTGAGCATGTGGAGTGCATGACTGTTTTGTCTCCCATCACTTCAGTGATACATCAGAAGACATCCTAACTCTGTTTGCAGCTGTAACAATTCTGCAATAAGTGTTTTGTTGTTTGATGGTGTGGTTTTTGTTTGGTTTTGGTATTTTTTTGCTTTGGGTTTGTTTTTCTTTGTAGATTGTAGAGGAAAACTATAGGTTTATAATAATAATATAATAATAAAGATGCATTTTGTTGCCTTTTTTAAAGTAGTTTTGTTCCTTTGGATTTTTTTTGTTCATTGTAATTTGAATGATCTTGGGCTGTATGTGTCCATAATTTCTCCTTTCCTTCTCAAATGCTCTTGGAGGTGCATAGGCTGCAAATCTTACAATATTTTGACATCTTGATTCATATCTGCTTGATGGTGCATGTAGGAGAGCTGTTGCTTAAAGTTGCCTCCTGGTGATGGAGATAGAGTGGGAGTAGAGTGTTTAGGACTCTGATGACTTAGATGATTCTAAGATTCTAAATAAGTTGGAAAGGATCCTTAAAATCATTGAGTCCAAGCATAAAAGTATTAATCTTGCATTATTGTGGTCCTATTCTGGTACAGCTGGAGTAAAGCAGTTCTGAGTCGGGTCAGTGGAATTTTAAGTATGCATTTTTATGGCACATGCAAAGATAATGCCCCTTAAACACAGTGTGAATAAGGAGCATCATGTTTATAAAGTCTTATTTTCTTTTAAACTTGCATAATGACATCCCTGTAGTTTATGAAGTGTCTTAGATTAGAAAAGTACTGATGAATAAACAAAACTGAATACTGAAAATAAGGAAAACTTAGGTAGCAGTGAAGTGTCAAAGGTAGCATTAAAGCATTTAAGGTTAGAAAAAATCTGAGCAAAAGTAAGACTGTTTAGGTAGCAAAACAGGATATCCCTGTAGTGAATGATACACTGACCTAAAAGAAATAGCTGGCAAATCAGTTACTTCATTATATAGAAACTGAAACTGAAAAAAAAAAAATCCTACTTCATGTATTTAGCAAGGATTTGTTTGACTAATGTGGCAGGAGATGGGCATGATATGTAAGGGATTTTTACAGTGGGCTCTGCATGAGTAGTGCCCTTAACAATGTTAGTTTGTCTGCTTGGAGTACAAGGATTGATGTCTGATTTATTTATTTTTTTTTTTTAAATCCCTTTTAATGGATCTGAATATTTTCATCCTGAGATGTGTCTAACTCTGCTAATGCTTTTGGCCTTAGTTCTTTGCAGTGACTAGTTATAGATAACTTGTGATTTCCTTCTGTCTGTCCAAATTTTGCTTTGTCAAGTATTTTCAATAATGTAACCTGTTTTTAAAACTCAGCAGTCTCTAATATTTCATATAATGTTCCTGAAATATGACAAGGTAGACACACAAAATGTTCATGGAATAGTAAACAGTGTTTTTGATAATTTTAAGGCCACAAAACCCCCTCAGTATTTACTTACTCTAACTTCCTGTATTACATATGTCGAGTAATTTCTCTGCTAATCTCTGAAAAAATAGGTAATTTAAAAAATTCTTTAGTACTCTCTCTGATTTAAAGAGTATGAAAATTATAAAGTCAAGCATTCAGAAGTTACAAAATACTTCAACTTTTGACCTGACACCTGAACTGGTTCTTTTTTTGATATGGAGTATGATACAGTCTGTAACTGCACACTCATATCTCTTACCTATTACGTGAAAGGGATTTTCTATGAACTGGAGATGAACCGTGCTTTTCTTTTGAAAGACTTTGAGTATTTATACTTATGTTTTAGTCAACTTTCAGAATACAGAACAGGTACTGAATATGGCAGAGAACTGCAAGAAGTAAAAGAACTTCTGGTAAAGGGAGTTGATACATCAAGGCAGGTGTACTGAAACGTAGTCTCTTGTTACTGTGTTTATTTGTTAGTGAGTGCCCCACTTTTTGAACGTTCAAGCTTTCTAACTTGAAGGAAATGGTAACGTTCTGAGTGTAACTTAAAGAAGTCAATTGATGTAAATGTTTTGCAAAATCAGCTATTAAATGTCTTGTAAAACAGAAGTGATGGATCAGTACCATAGCATTGTCATGTTTGGTGGAACATACACTTGGTTCTTACACCTGAAGAGAATTTTACATTTAGAAGGCTGATTCTTATCTCATTCAAAGATTTTTTTGAGGGAGGTCCCCAATGGGCTTTGTGTATGTGCACATCCCCAGAGCGAGTATACCTGTAAGCAAGTTTAAATTCTGAACTCAGAGAAATGTTGCACATCCCCGGAGCGAGTATACCTGTAAGCAAGTTTAAATTCTTAAACCTGATGCTACTTTAAGGCAACTGATTCATCTGTCACATTTTGCTGCAGAATAAACAGCAAAGACTAAATGTGAAGTTTCAATGAAGTTTCTTTCATGCAGGTTTTCATAGCGAATTACAGAATTAAAAACCTAAATGAATATGGCCCTGAGCAACCTGCACTGGTTGACCCTGCATTCAGTTTCCTGCCAAATTGAAGTTTTCTTTCTCTGATTCTGGGAAATACAGATTCTGTTACTTCCCTAAATTAATATATGAAGTTATCAATCATTATTTTCATACAGTAGGCTGTTGATAAACCCTAAAATGTCGTCTTTGTTTAGATTTTTGGTAGTTTGTGGTGGTATTTTTGTTTTGATTTTGGTGTGTGTTAGCAGAGGCATTTTGGTTTGTCTTGGATATGGGGATAGCATGCAACTCTTCTTTCCATGAAGTGTTCTGTTGCAACTCCAGTTATATGTGTATGTTGTGTACACACTGACAAATAAATTAAATGATACAACTCTTAAAATTGACTGGTTTGTGTTGTCCTACAAATGTTTTTGCTCGTAAAAACAAAATACACTTTTGGGTTCCATCCAGTGTTTCCTTCTTGCAGACTTAGATTGTTCAAGATGACCCAATGTCATCTTCATTTTTATTCAGTATTATATTTAGATATCTTGGTTCCCACGGTAGTTTGTTCTTTTGTCTCAGTAGGACTTGCATATTGTGTGTCTGCATTGTCTTCTCTTTGTATTTCTTCTGGCCATTTTGTTTCTGTGTGTTTAATAGAATCTTTATTCTAGCTGGAAAATATGTACTGTATGTGTTGTGGGGCGATGCAATTCAAGTTGTGGCAAGCACAAAGTTTATTTCTGATATGTCTCTTGTTACCTGTATAGCATCAATCTATATTCCCAGAACAATAGCATGAAACATAATCTATTTTGATTAAACTACAAGTTATATGACTACAAATATGTATTCAGTCATAGTAATGCACCAGTTTAAATATTTACTGTTTCAAGTACAAATGTGGAGTTTTAGTCTGAAAAGGTTATAAAATAGCTGATTAAACTGACCTACAAAGCAGCATTTGCTCTTTCTGCTTAAAATTACTCTCTTTTAAATGATAACAGCTGCTTATGATTTAACATGAGCCTTAATTTGTTTATTCTGCTTCATTTTCATACTCCTCATTTGTTCCTAGAAAAATATTTTATGGTTGAATATAATGCTTTCAAACTGAAAAGCAGCTTATTTAAAACAAATGAAAGATAACGCTATCTGCGTAGAGGCACATAGAAAAATATTTTTCTTGGATTCTTGTTAGTCATGTTGCTAGTGAGTGTGTCTATATCTGTACCTCATAACAAAACTGCCTAATCTGGCATATTTTGCTGTGGAATTAAGTAAACAGATTGAAAGAAAAGCTTCTTTGTGTAAGTGTAATGAAGATGTGTGTTGATTTCAGTATGTAATTCTTAAACAGTATTTAAGTGGTTTCAGTACACTTCTGGAAAATGACTGCCCTTAATATGTTATAAGCAGGTAGATAAGAAACCAATTTCTTAAATTTGTGTGTATGTGTGCGCGTGTATGTGTTGTGCTATCAAACTGTTTAGCAAATACAGCAGTTTTCATTGGCAATTTTAGACACGGTCTACTTCCTGGTGAAAAATAAAACAAAACATGGCCTTATAAAATTGACATGAAATGTTATTCCAAAATGTTACTTATTTGTAACGTAAGCACTGAAGTGTTTTAGTGAAGGTTTGTTTATTTCTGTTGGCAATAGTATAGAGAAGAATTCATCAATATTTGACTTTTTGGGGGTGAATTTGGAGAATTCAGTTAAAAGCACTTGTCCAAATTCAGATATCTATAATATTTCAGGAATAGTCTTAATATTTCAGTGTAAGTAAGGAAGCTGCAGTGAGGCTAATGATATGGATAGCGGGAGGATAGGAACTGAAAAGCCTGCATGTTCTTCTCCAGAATCTGGAACTGAACACTCTATCTCTGAAATAATAAATTCCTTAATATCAACCAGAGCTGTTCAGATGCTAAATCTGTATGCAGATATGCATACAAATTGAGGGGGCAGTATTGTTTCTTCTTCCTTCACTGTAAGCCAAAGCAAATAAGGTCCACTCTCTCTTACGCTCTGTGCTGTCTGGAAACTTCAAGAAGACATAGTGTAAACGAGACTTTGGTCCTTTCTGGCTGCAAGCAGTGCTGTTGAGCCAGAAGTGACAAGGTGAACTGGAACACGCAAATCACCATAGAATCGTAGAATAGTTTGTGTTAGAAGGGACCTTAATGATTATCTTATTCCAACGCCCTGCCTGCCATGGTCAGGGACATCTTCCACTGGAGCAGGTTGCTCAAAGCCCCATCCAGCCTGGCCTTGAACACTTCCAGGGATGGGGCATCCACAGCTTCTCTGGGCAACCTGTTCCAGTGTCTCGCCACCCTCACAGGAAAGAATTTCTTCCTAGTATCTAATCTAAATCTCCGCTCTTTCAGTTTAAAGCTGTTTCCCCTCGTCCTATCGCTATACTCCCTGATAGAGAGTCCCTCCCCATCTTTTCTGTACCTTTAGGTACTGAAAGTATGCCATAAGGTCTCCCTGGAGTCTTCTCTTCTCCAGGCTAAACAACCCTAACTCTCTCAGCCTGTCTTCATGGAAGAGGTGCTGAATATTATGACATCCAGAATTCTTAGGTTTTTGTTTACTTGGGGCTTTTTTTCACAAACTCTGAAAATCCACGTGTCCTGGAACCTCTTCTGTTATAGAAAGTACTTTTACATCTGCATAAAATAAACAGTAGGGATTTATCCTGAAGGCTTTACCATACTCGGTTGATTTTGGAAGGTTGTTTTTCACAGAAACACAGAGTGGTTGAGGTTGGAAGGGACCTCTGGCTTTCATCTGGTCCAACCCCTTTGCTCAGGCAGGGCCACCCTACAGCAGGTTGCCCAAGATTATGTCCAGATGGATTTTGAGTATCTCCAGGGATGAAGACTCTACAGCCTCTTTGGGCAACTTGTGCCAGTGCTCACAGTATAAAAGTTTTTCCTGATGTTCAGAGGGAACCTCCTGTGTCTTTCATCTGGTCCAACCCCTTTGCTCAGGCAGGGCCACCCTACAGCAGGTTGCCCAAGATTATGTCCAGATGGATTTTGAGTATCTCCAGGGATGAAGACTCTACAGCCTCTTTGGGCAACTTGTGCCAGTGCTCACAGTATAAAAGTTTTTCCTGATGTTCAGAGGGAACCTCCTGTGTTTCTGTTTGTGCCCATTGCCTCTGTGCCACTGGGCACCACTGAAAAAAAGCCTGGCTCAATCTTCTTTGTGCACTCTTCACGTATTTATATATGTGAATAAGATCTTCCCTGAGCCTTCTTACCATTTGTAATAGTGAATGTTACTTGTTTCTTGTTTGACCTAGCTTTATTCCTGAGACAATTCAGGGATGCTTTTAATTTCCCTCAGCTGCAAATCTGTGCTTTTTGGCTACTGTTACATAAAGTAAATTACATAAATAAAATGATGAGAGAATCTACTCTGGATGAACTGGAGTCGCAGTCAAAACCTATAACTATTCTTTGGGGTTTTTTTCTTTATCTTTTGCACTTCAGCAGTGATGCAAAAAGCTTTGTAATTAAGGAGGAACATTTTAAGGCAAGTTTTGGTGACTGGAATGAAAGTATTCAAGTATTGTATTAGTGTGATTAACAATGGATATGATTAATGTCAAATTTTTCTCCTGCTTTCCAGATTTGTTTTATGACAGTGGTGCATTCTAAATATTTGGCTTCAAGGTTGTTAAAGTTTTTATAGCTGTAGGGAAAGAAAAGATTCAATCAGTGAATAATTTTTGTCTAATTGGACAAGGTAGATAAAAGCTGCTTGGAGCCAATGAGGTACTGGCCAGGGAGGTACAGGCCAGATAAGTGATTTGGCCAAAACTCAAGTATGATGTCATTACAAATGTCTGTCTTAAATTATTTTGATCCTGACTGAATGGAAGAATATCCAAAAGACACCTCATATCACACCAAGCAGAACATGTTGATGAATATTAGTTTTACAGGGGAGTGTCTGTCCAATACTGAGTGGATGGAAAGATAAAGTAATAGATGGAGGAAATACTCTTTTCCTTATGCAAGAATTATGAGTAGAATGACAGTGACCATTGTGTATTTTAGATTAGATATGAATACTTGTTCAAGCGGTGTCAAGATTTTGACCCAGAAATGAAGAAAAACATTTTGACTGCACATGCAGCTATTAAAAGAGCAATATCGAATTTATTCCAGTAATGTGACTTAAGTAATTTTAAGTATTTGTCATGGTGATGTCTTTTGGAATTTAGAATTCCAACAAGGCATAATTAAGAAACATCAGTATTACCTTCAGAGAGTGTAACAAAATGAGAAGGAAAATAGCATTATTTTACTGCTTTTTTTACTGCATATTTGTCTTCTCAAACTATATATTGTCACTACTTTACAAACTACGTTTTTCCCATGTGCCAACTAACTGTTCAAATACATAGTTTAGCTTTATTCTTCTAGTTTTGAAAATAATCTATAGTTTTAGCAATAAACTCTGCATTTTACAAGCAATGACTACAAAATCTTTACATTTTTGAAACTGGAAGCCGTATTACTAATGTTCAGTATGCCCAATGGATAGGATGTGCTGAATCTATTGCCTTTCGGTGCTAGCAGGTGATGAATCTTTTTCATGGTAATTCATTATTTTGACAGTAAAGAAAAGAATCCTGCATAGATTCTCAAGCAGCAAATCAGTATGGATGCACACTGTTAAATGAAACTTCTTGAATTCTTGTGATGAAGTAGTATGTTAATGTTTTGGGGTTTTTTTTGTCCTCCTGTCCCCCCTTTTCTTTACTGCCTTAGCACTGTCTTTTTGGACTGCAGTATGCTGTTTTAATTCAACGCGAAAATCTTGATTTCTTCCTGAAGTGTCATGAACAAAAGCTGTGTTCTGGAGCTTTGATACAGCTTTTACAAAAGACCTAAAAGCTCATTCAATACAATCATCAGCTATGTACCTCGCAGATACTAGAAGCTGAAACATCAGAAATAGCAGTTCATATCTGTGAATCAAATGATAGGAAATCCACTTTTATTGTTTTGAAATCAGATGCTCCCTGACAGCCTCAACTATGTCATTAATACAGCACAAAGCTGTTATTTCACAAAGCCACTGTTTCCAATTTTATGGCTGCCCTAAGCCGTGAAACAGTTGAAACCATGTCTGTGGTAAAATTTGAGGATAATATCTCTCTATTGTGATACATACTTTATGCTGTTTTGCATGGCAATTAGGATACTTGCCATGTAAGTGACTGCTTAGGTATGCAAGATGATGATGCCAGTTCAGACAATCACATCTTTTAAAGGCTTTCCTTTTTATTGCATCCTTCTGCTTTTCAGCTCTTCGAAACCTCCTTGCATGTGCAGACCCTTATGCATGTTTACAGATAACTAACCCAACAGTGAAACAGTGATCAAAACTTAATGTAAAAGAGGAGCTTCACTTCAATTACAGAATTAGAGCTACACTCAGCTTGCAGGACTGTACACCATATCGACTGGTTGTGAAGCTTTGTTAATGTCATGTCCCTTCTCTATGTGAATCACAGAATAGTAGGGGTTGGAAGGGACCTTCAGATGTCATCTAGTCCAACTCTCCTGACAAAGCAGTTTCACCTAGAGCAGGTTGGACAGGAACGCATCCAGGTAGGTTTTGAATATCTCCGGAGAAGGAGACTCCATCACCTCTCTGAGCAGACTGTTCCAGTGTTCTGTCATCCTCAAAGTAAAGTTTTTCCTCATGTTGAGACAGAATTTCCTGTGTTCCAGTTTGTGCCTGTTGCCTCTTGTCACGTTGCAGGACACCACTGACAAGAGTTTGGCCTCATCCTCTTGATACCTGCTGTTTAGGTATTTATATTGATGACGTTCCCTCTCAGTCTTCATTTCTCCAGGGTAAACAGACCCAGTTCTCTCAGCCTTTCCTCATAAGAGAGGTGCTTCATTCCCTTGATCATCTTTGTAGCTCTCTGCTGCTCTTTCTCTAGTAGTTCCCTGTCCTTCTTGAACTGGGGGGCCCAGAACTGGATACAGTGCTCCAGGTGTGGTCTCAGTGGGGCAGAGTAGAGGGGGAGGATGACCTCCCTCAACCTGCTGGTAATGTTGCATTTAATGCACCTAGGAGACCATTAGCCTTTTTGGCCACAAGGGCACATTGCTGCCTCATGGTCAACTTGTCCATTAGGCCTCCCAGGTCCCTCTCTGCAGGGCTACTTTCCAGCAGGTCAGCCCCTAACCTGTACTCGTGTATGGGTTTATTCCTCCCTAGGTGCAGGACCCTAGACTTGCCCTCGTTGAACTCAAAGTATTCCTCCAGGTAGATCTTTGAAGAGGCCAAAATCAGCTCTCATTAAGCCTAGGGTTGTAATTCTGCTTTTTGCCCTGCTTCTTCCATGCAGGATCCCGAACACCACCATCTCATGGTCACTGCAGCCAAGGCTACCCCCAGTCTTTACATCCCCAGCTAGAATCATAGAATTTCCTAGGTTGGAAGGGACCTTTCAGATCATCTAGTCCTTCTTTATCTGCACAAGGTCTAGCAGCCTTATTGATAACTCCTTATTGAAAACTTTTTGACACAGGTAGTAGAAGAACCATCAGGGCTTTGCAGAAACCTCCCAGACTGTGTGTGCCTGGCTGTGTTGCCTTTCCAATGAATATCAGGGTTGTTGAAGACCCCTATGAGAACCGGCGCCTGTGATCATGAGGCTGTTTCCATCTGTCTGTAGAAGGCCTCATCAACTTCTTCTTCCTGATCAGGTGGCCTGTAGTAAACACCCACAACAGTGTCTTCCATATTATCCTGCCCCTTAGTTCTTGCCCATAAGTTCTCAACATGTTCTTTATCCTCTCCTAGGCAGAGCTTGATACATTCCAGCTGTTCTTTCATAGAGAGAGCAACTCTGCCACCTTGCCCTGCTGGCCTGTCTTTCTGAAAAAGTACATAGCCATTCATGACATCATTCCAGTCATGCAAGCTATCCCACCATGTCTCTGGAATTGCAATGAGATCAGGGCCCTGTGACTGTGCGCAGATCTCTAGTTCTTCTTCCTTATTCCCCATGCTGCATGCGTAGGTGTACAGGCATTTCAGTGAGGTTTCAGTACAGGTTCCCCTGGAGGGATGCAAGAGGATCCATCACACCCATACATGCCATTGAGGTAGTTATCCTTCTGGATATCATCTTGGGAGTCAGCTAAGGAACATTTGTTGCTGCTCTGGTTGGCCTGGCTTATTCTCCAGTTGGATGCCATGGTGTGAGCTTTGCGATCTTGGACCCCACTTCCCAAGCCCTTCAGTTTAAAGCCCGCCTCACCAAATTGGCCAGTCTGATGCCAAATATTTCCTTGTCCCTTCTAGATGGGTGGATTCCACCCCTCTCTAACAGGCCATATTCATCAAAGAATGCCCCGTTGTCATAAAAGCCTCATGATGGCACCAACCACATAGCCAGGAGTTAATATGCATTAACTGTCCCTTTCTGGCTGATCCCTTTTCTCTAACAGGTAAAACGGAGGAAAAGATAACTTGGGCACCAATTTTTTTTTCCCTTGCATCCAAAGGGCTTTATAGTCTTCTTTGAGTCTGCCCAGGTTCTGGTTTGTGATGTCATTTGTGCCCGCATGAAAGAGTAACAGTGGATAGTAGTCTGTACTCTTGACGAGTTGTGACACCCTTTTGGCAACATCTCCAACATTAGCTGCTGGAAGGCAGCATAGCTCACAAGACTCCCTGTCAGGAAGGTGGATGGGCACCTCAGTGCTCTTTAACAGAGAGTCACCCACTGCTAGCACTTGTCATTGTTTTTTGAGATACTGTGTGCTGCTGCTGCAGTTCCTCCTGGCAGACCTTGCTCCTGGGTGTTTATTACTGTTAAAGCTGCATACCTTTTTTTGGTTATGATGACAGAGTGGGGACTAAAGCAGAGTCCTGCTGTTGTTGGTAACCAGGGTCCAAGGTGTCTCATTTTCAGTGGTATTTGCTACAGGAACATGGTTATGAAACCACCTGTCTATCTCTGCTTCATGTCCTCTGATACTGAGCAACCTTTTAACCATTTCTTGCAACTTGGCTGCAAGTTTGAGGAAAATTGTGAGGTTGTTCCTTCAGAAATGCCATTAGAGGGCTTAAGTATATGTGTTTTTTGAATAACAGCAATAAATTGATTCATGTACAAAATGGATTTGAGTGGTAGAATGGAAAACATGAGTTTGACTTAATGTTTCTAACCAGTTTACTGGTATAAACTATGTTTAGAGTACTGAGAGAAGCTTGAGACCCGATGGTCTGTTTTTCTTCCCAGGGCAGTGTGAACAGTTATGAAAGATTCTTGTCAATAGGATTCTAACGTTTCATCTTGAATCAAGTGTCTTGTAAAATGATTTAATATAAAGATGAGATGGCTACCTAAATAAGATGAAAGAAGAAATCCATATTCAGCGAAGTTTGGAAAAGTACCCACCCCATGGCGGTTTGGAAATGCATGCTTATCTATCTTGAATAGATTTCATCATAACAGGCAATCGAGACCTTTCCATGTATTGAGCAGAAATCTGTAATAAAGACGTAGTTAGCCTCGTAGAACAGTTATCTTAGTCTTGCTCTTTCAATTAAGTATTATCATTGGAGTAAGATACTTCAGCAAGATAAATAGTCAGTTTTGCCCAGCATATTTTGGAAAAATAAGAAAAGGCATTAATACATTTGAATATATTTTGTGGAATTATAGAATGGTTTAGGTTGGAGGGGACCTTAGAGGTCAGCTAGTTCATCCCCCCTGCAATCAGCAGTAACATCTTCAACCAGATCAGGTTGCTCAGAGCCTCATCCAACCTGGCTTTGAATATTTCCAGGGATGCGGCATCTAGAACCTCTTTGGGCAACCTGTTTTCAGAGTTCCACCACCTGTATAAAAAATTTCTTTTATCTAGTCTGAATCTACTTTTTATAGTTTAAAACCATTACCCATTGTTCTGTTGCCACAGGCATATTTGTTGTGCTTCTGTTATTTCTTAGGCGATTTTATTATTATCGAAGCAGGAACAGTCAGTAGCTGTCATACAAAAGCCTTCACACACGAAAGTACTTTATTAAAAAAATTCTTGGGCAATGATCTTCTTGAAAACGTTATATGTGGCTGGAAATCAGGCTTGTCATTGCTGATATACCATAACGACTCAGAAATTGGTAGGATATTTGTGGGCTCAGCTTCAGAATTCAGTCCATGCTGCAGAAGAACAGCTGGCTTGAGTATATTCTAGGACCTGACAGGCAGAAAATAGATGTGTGTGGATTTTTTTTTTGTAGTCTGTAAATTACAGTCAGAAGATAACAAACATATTTTATAGGTTGTGATCTGCATTTATGTGCCGTTTTAGCCCCAAACTTGGAAATCTGTTGTCATACAAAATATCCAGTGTAATAGAATAAAAAATCATGGACTTTCTTATTTATGCCTCCTGTCTCTTAAGAAATGTTTATAATGTATTTGAAAAGTGTTTGCATGAGAACAGGGTGAGAACTTCTTGCTATTTTCTACTGTCTTTTGTGGTAGCATAGAGAAGATGGAGCCAGACTGTTCTCCTCACTGATGCACAGGAACAGGAGTAAAGAACATGTTACAAGATAAGAATTTTTTTCCTTTTCCTTAATAAGGATTTCCTATGAGTGGACAAGCACTGGAATGAGTTGCCCAGGCCAGGAGTTGGAATATCCATTCCTATAGATACTCAAAGCTTGACTGGGCATGACTCTGAGCATCCTGCTCTAATCAGACACACTTGAAGCAGGGGCTACACTAGGTGACTTACAGAGGTTGTTTACAACCTAAATTATTTTATGATTATAAGGAAAATTAGTATCAAATAAGAGCCTTTGTTATACTTCTGAAATATAACTTATAAGGAAACTATTATAACTTGGTTCACTAAACGGTTTGTGAAAATATTTTATGCAATTTGTGAATGTAAATCAGAAGCTTTGAGTATTAGTTCTGGTACTGTTCTGCTGAGGAAATTTACAGGATGTTTCATCCTTTCATAATTCAAAATGTGTGTTACAATTATCCATTATTTCCTAGCTTACTGCCCAGCAGCGTGTAGGAAATATTTGAGGGAGAATGATACAGTAACTCATTTTCTTTTTAAATATAACAGAAATGATACATACTCAGAGAAGTTAAATTGCAGAATGTTTTTTTTTAGAAAAATGATGTGTATTTGTGTGACCATTACACACACACATATAGACAGGTACTGATTTACAAATTTAGAAATTGTTGCTAAGCATTGCTATCAAATTAGGGAACTTGTTTTTAGTCTAGTTAAAAAGAAAATAGAACACAGGTTAGACAAATGCTTATATCTTACAAAGGTGGTATTCTGTTCATGCTGTTTGGCAGCAGTAAGTATTGTTATTTAAAATTTTTGTGGAAATCTATAATTTTATTACATTACAGTTTAATCATTATTAGCTATGATTACAATAGTCTTACTGTTTTATGTCTGCTGCTGCTGAGGCAGCTGATTTTTTTTTTTTTAATTTCGTTTCATAGTAACATGAGGCAGAAGGAAAATACAGTCTTAGGCCCAGGAGCTTTTTGAGGGGTGCTAGTGGAGTGTCATCTACTTTTAGATCTAACGGCATTGTTGAAGTGTCTCTCCTAAAACCTGAGAGAGGTGCTACAGTAGAGGATTTGAGAGAATGTATTATGTTCACAGGCACAATGATTTTCCTGCAGTACTTTAAGGTCTATAGAGAAAACAGGAGTCTGAATGCAGAGACTTAGAGCAAGGCTTTAGATCCCAACTGACCTCATAGTCCAAAGCAGACAGATTCTCTGAAATATTTCGTACAGAAGTTTGTTGTTCCAACGCGGTAGGTTGTAGCCGTTGACCTGGAAAACTCTTTTTTGCTTTTATCACTGTAGTGAACTAGTACTAATCCTGGCAAAATTAGTAGTCAGAAAGTGGGAACTCAGTCTTTAAGGTATAATTGAGAAGAAATGAACTCGGATCTTATATACTCAAGTGCCCTTTCAGGCTGTTGTTTTTCTTTTCAGCAGAAGGAAGGTGGCACATAAAGGCCATTAGAGATAATAAATGACAGTCTTCAGTTACCATTACAATTTATATATAAAGTGCGTTATTACTGAACATTTCCAGTAGAATGATAAAGGGAGTTGGAATCTAGTCTTAAATGTTAACTGTAGTTCTTGTTTGTATTGAATTCACTGCAAAGATTTGGTATGTTGTTTTGTTTTAATTTTGTAACTAGCATTTCGACAGCTGTGACATTCTACTACTGCTTGTTTGTCACCATAACTAAGGCAACTTGACATATAGTGCTTGTGGGTAGAGAAGACACTAAGGATTTGATCCCCAGTCTTGATATGTAACTGGCTTTTATTGCAAAACTTCAGTGACAGAGGCAGGGAATGATATGTGCCATATTCTAGAGGTTAGTTATATGGTAGATCAAGATTTTCTAAAATGCCATTAGCATTGTATCTGCTGCATTGAGCCTTCATTCTCTACAAGTATGGCTGTTTTTCCTACTAGAGTCCTTCTGTTTTTGTTATGTTTTTTTTAGTCTTCTCGATAGCTGCAATACCTGTGCTCTTTACAGGATAAATCAGAATAAAATATTAATATCAACATTTCAAGGAAAGGACAGGCAAAGGGGACACACACACTGTGAGTTTGATTCTCCTTCCACTTATATAATGTACCTCTTTTAGAATCAAAATAGAATTAAACTAATATAATATGTTTTCTTTGCAATCTCCATGTTCCCTGTTTGGAAATGTGAGGTCACAGCTGTTTTCTACTACAGCAGTCTCATCTGTGTTAAGCTTTACTTGGGCAGGGAACCTAGGTTTGTACTGGCAGGCACATGGGATACTGTGTTGAATTTGGTATGCCATCTTTGATAAACCTTGGTTAGAAAAATACTTCATTTCCATAGGGACATCACTGTAAAATGGAAAGAAGAGAATGTGTTTAAGTGGTAAGGTAAGTGTAATTTAATGCCAGTCATCTTTTAATAAGAGAGATTGTGGTACTTGGTGTTTACTAATGAAGTAACATCTGAATACAGATGGTCTGTGTCAAAAAGTAGTAGTAAATAGTACCTATCCTATTTCTGCTGTTAAAAGATCAGTAACTCTTTTTTATGTTACAATTCGGTATAGTATGAAAAAATGCAACTAGATAGATGCTGGATGTGTGAAAACCAATATTTCAGCAAATTGTTATAATTAGTTGTACTTTCAAAGTCTCTTTTCAAGCGTATATTGTGACTCTTCATTCTTACTTTCCCCTCCCTTCCCCCCACCATAGTGATTAAACTAATAGTGAAGCCTGGTCCCAAGGTGAGGAAAATCTTTGGAAAAGCTTTTATTGGCTTATGTGGATTTTGGGTCAAGTCTGGGGAAATGTTTCTGAAAGCTAAGCTTAGAACCTCGATATAGTAAAATGAATAATAGAGTGAGGTGATTTTCAACATTATTTTTCAGCATAATGCTATGGAGGTTCTTACATGAATAGAATAAAAGTGAATATATAGGCTGGGGGTTATAGATACATAAAAAGTACATTTAATTTGGTTTTATAGTCTTTTAGCTCAGTTAAGCTTTTAACAAAGATAAGCTTAAGTGAAATACTACAGAAATTTTTTGAACAGAAAGTTCAGCGCTGTTTGGTGAGAAAGAATAGATGTGCTTCTTTTCTTTCCATTCTCAGTATAGAGCACTGCATCAGGGCTTAATTCAGAAACTAAGAAACAGTAGGAAGAGGCTTAAGTTCACAAATTGCCCTCTGTCTGGAAAGATCCCAAAATACGTTGCACTCTATGCTATACGAATGATTAACATTTTGGTAACACTGAAATTAATCTCATTCTGAGGCAGGTTATAGGAGATTTTAGTGCTCAGTGATGTAATTCAATTTTAAGGCAAATGGAGGGCTCTCACTGTTCTTGAAGCATAGGGAAATCTCAAGAATGCAGAATGTAGTTTCCTAAATGGACACTAAAAAGGCTAATCTTCCAATTTTTTTTTTTTTGTGTGTGGAAGACTCATGTCAGTTGTAATTATAGCTGCTGAGAATTTAGTCAAAGTAAAATAGTCAAGTCTTCAGTATTAAGTCCCATAGAAGAAAAAATGCTTCTAGCAGCACAGTCCTTTCTAATACACTACTCCTCTATGAGTTCAACACTGATTTTGTGTGTCACGTACTGAAGCATCAGCAGGGTTCCCTGCATCAGCTGGAATTATCCTTTGTCAGTCATCCTGGCAAGGTCCAGTTCTGCTTGATTTGAGATTAAAGGCAATAATAACCTGGCATAGGACCTGAGGCTCTGAGATAACAGAATACTCTTATGGATGGGAAAGAAGATTGATGTTAGGGGTGCAATAAGGTTGTGAAAGTAATGTAATTTCTTTAACTGTGGAATAATGATTTGTGTTGTTTCTGGTGGTTTATCATTACAGTTCTAAGGTGTTAGAAGAAATTTGGTATTGGCAGCTTAAATGTAAAAACCAAGCTTTGTGATAAACCTGGCTTTTCATTTTCAAGTGAATAAAATAATCCTTTAGTAGAATCAATGAATGGGAGTTAGACATTTGAAAATTTACCGTCTCACTGAAGTCAGTGAAAATATTCCTGTTGATGTCGTTGAGGCATGGAGAAAAACCCTAAAGGCTCTAGGATTAGACCAATGTTTTTGACACATTTACTCTATAATGATTTTGGCATAGTAATACTCAGGCCTTTTTACTGATTAGGCCAGTAACTGGATTCTCCCTCTGTCTAGTCCCCATCTTCTGTTTCTGCTTCCACTAGGCACCTCTTCATTTGAAGAGAACAAGTTGCACTTTTCCCTTCAACTCCACTTAAACTAGCATTATTTCTATTATGGGATGTGTGTGTAATTTTCTGCTCCTATTGAAGCATTAAATAAATTAGGGGTTTGGGTGAGGATTTGCAATAAGTGAGACTAATGGATAATAACTTAGGTAACAACAGATACTGTGGTGTTGAAACTTCCAGGAAGAAACCATTGCATTTTATTGGGATAAACTTTGCTAGATTATAGTGGTGTGTTAAACTGACTAAAAATTATGCCAGAAAAACTGGTATTTCAGAAAATTTCCTGATCCCAGTAAGCCCAGTCCTTGTTGGTGAGCTTTCTGGGGGGACATCACAATTCCCAGGCATCTAGATTTAGCTAATCAGCACAAAGTTGCAGCTCAAATGTAAAACTTCATCAGGAAAGCAAAGAATATGGGGAAGAAACATGAGGAAAGATGAAGAAAAGCGAAGAATGAGATATTATGGCAAAAGACTGGAATAAGCCAAATGTACTTTTTAAAGAAATTTCTGAGTAATCCAGTCAGTAATGACGTACAAGAAATGGGTCAATTAGTTTGAGTTAAAGTTAAATTGCATGTAAGAATAATTCCTTTAAGAAATTCAGCACTTGGTGACATACTGGTTCATTATCCTAGATGAGTCTAATAAAAGAATAATGCAGATATTTAAGACTTTCTTTTGTGCTCAGAATTAACTAGATTCCTTTACTGAACTGCCTTTGAACACTTTTATTTCATTTTTTTTTTTCTTTAAGCTTCATCAGTAGAAGTTACTCCTTTAGGGGCTAACAAATACTGTTCCCTTGCAGTGAGAGACAGACCTGCATGTTGAATTGCTCTGTTTCTGAGTAGATGCATATTTGCAATGAGATTGAAACCAGTCTTTGCTTTTAACAAAAAAGACTAATGGCTTTATTTTCCTTAGAAACAATGGAAGATAGCCATTTTGGGAGGAGAACAATTTTTCATTAATTTCCCTGAAGAAGACTATTCTTATGCAGCGGAATTGACAGATAACATTTAGTGATTAAAAACAGTTGTGAAAATTATATGGCACCAAAGTGTGCTTTTGTGCATATTATCACCTCTGCTCAATAGGTTAAGGATGAAGGTGAGGTTAGAATCTATATATACATATAGGAGAAAGAGACAGCTAGGCAAGCTAGGAAAAGAAAATGAAGGTAAGATGTGTATAGATAAGCAGAAGAATGCAGGAGCAGAAAGGATATCTAGCAAATTTCATGCCTGAGAAAAGGGCACTATAGGGGCCGATTTACAGAAACTTCTTTAGGGCTATTCCCAAGTATTTGGACGAGAACTGGGCCTAAAGCAGCTGCTCTGGAAATGAATGGGCAGGAGTTGAAAGTGAGTGTGTCATGTAACAAAGATTGCATGCTATACCTGGGAAAATTAATAGGGGAGGCTGAACCTGTATGAGCCCTCTTTGGTGCTGCTGCCTCTGCTGTTAGTAACCTACATCTGCCATTCTAAAGATAGAGGAGGGCCACTGTATCTCAGGTATTTTGTGTCTTCTGCAGATGCACAGCAGGTAGGGTGTTTTTACTTCTTCATGTTTCAGTGTAATATAGCCAGATTTCCTTGGTGAGTATTTTATGAAAGTTAATATTTAATAAAATAGTTGTATTACATCTTAGTAGTTTAGGATACCAAGTATCATAGGCAATATTTACTTCACATGAGAATTTCTTACTGTCTTTTTAGTGACACTTGTCATGTATAAATAGGAATTTTCCATACATGGTGTCCTCGTTTGAGTGACACAGGGCTAATTTATCTTCTAATACTTGGGGAAAACTTCACTTGTAGAATCTAGTGTCTGAATTTGTGCAAATATTTACTTCATAGCCAGTGATGGTATGCATGTTTCAAGGTCTCAGTGTTTTCAAGCTTGTCAGGTGTAGGGATGAGAAGCGAGACCCAGCCACCTGACTCAAGCTGGCCAACAGGATTATTTCATACCACGAATGTCACACTTAATATAAATTAGAAAGTTTGTGGAGAAGCTTGCTCTTTTCCTTGATGGTTGCAATCCCAAGAACTTCCTGCTCAAGTGCTCGACTCCTGAGCCCTTCCCTTTCCCCTGTAGCTGTAGTCCTTGCAATGTCTGGCATTTGCTGTCCACTGCTGGGAGTGCAGAGCTCCCTGCTGATAGAATTGGCTGAGTATAATCCTCATATATTTTATGTTGGTATCAGGACCAATATTGGTTCTTTAGCATTGTTAATGTTAATTATCTAGTCTTATTCTGTTAAATCTGTTTAATAGGTGTATATGTATACACGTAGGGTTTTGGAATCACAAAAACTTCTACTATTTCAAAGTCTTCATTACCATTTTGATTTTTTTCCTTTTGTAATTGTTATATTTCTTGGAGATAATTGGCACTTTATATAAGCTTGGCAAGCCTTCTCTTGGATTTTCTTTAAGTTACCAGCACATGCAAAAGTGTAATCAACATCAAATAATGTTATTTAATTTCTGCACAGTTTTGAATCACAGTATCTCAGCTGGTTAGGACATGGGATTTTTTTTTCTTTTTAGTATGCCTGTAACTGTATTGTTTCAGTGGTACAGTTAAATAGGGCTTTAAATCAAGATAGCATCCCTTTTCTGCAGGTTAATGACTTACATCCATAAAAGGATTCTGAATAAAAATATATCAGAGGTTTGAATGACTTTTATTGTTCTTTATAAAGTGATATAGCTTTGTGTGTTACAGGTGTACATTATTTAATATACTTTATTGTGCAAGTTCTTAGTTTGCTATGCATGATACAGAAATTATGATAAGAATATATAACTGCCTAAATTGCTAGGATGCACAATGCTGAGGTCATGTAAAGGCTATAATTAAAAATGTTGCAGAAATCAGATAACATTTTAATACGTTGCATCCAAATTGCAACCAAGCCTCAAGGATGGGATACTGTTATAAACAGCTGGGATATATATTTCACTTTAATGATAATATTCTACAGTGTACTGCTGTGAGCGATAGTCCAGAACATTGTTTTGAGCCTTGGCATAAGAGACTACCTGTTGGGAGAAACATACCAAATCCTGTCTATGTGAGTGGTGTGATATGGCAGACCTCATGATTATCTTTAATGAGTCTTCTCTAGACTGAAAAACAAACAAGCAAACAATATGAAGGGCAGCAAAAGTATACTATCTGTTTTGTAACTGTTTCCAGGTTTTTCTCTTGGACATTCTAAAACTAAAAAATCTTTCAGTTTTCTGAAAGAAAACTGATCAGTAGTGCTTTTCTTTCCTCTTGCGGTCTTCAAATATAGTTGAAAAAGTATTTTCTAGAAATTGAGTGAGGGCCAAGGCTTTGCAAATACCTTTATTAAACACTAAGAAGACCCTTCTTAGTGGGGGGGAGGGAGGGGAGGGATTTGTGGAATAGTGCAACATTTGAAGTAGAAGGGCATTTTTCTTCAAATTTTTAATTAATCACATTTGGTCTGAGTAGGCTTTTGAGTCAGTCTGCTACCCACCCTTTTTTTAACCTGCAAGGCTTCAAATACCGTAAAAAATGATACATCCATTAACTATTCTGATCCTTACTGGTGATTTATCTCAAATTGCTCTGGTTTATTCTTCATTCAACAAGAAGCCAGCATCAGGAATTATGAGACTAATGCTTCTAAAGGATGATAGATATCTTCAGGATGTTATAAGGAAAGAATGAGCTTTCCTCATTCAGTCTTAAACAGAGAAATAAAGTTATGACTGATCTTTTCTGAAAGGCATGTGCATTATAAAGTACAATGTACATCAGCCATGTTTTTAGTGGGAAGGTACTTCTTTCTATTGAAAGGTGTATCACTTGTGTCCCACTGTGAAGAATGTTTGACATGAAAGAGATTGAGAAGTGGTAAATCCTGTCTTGTCTCTGTATTTTCTTTCTACGGTTCTCCTTGTCAGTCAGACTGACCCTATTTTTCTGGAGTTCCCTTATATCTAGTGTTTGGGTATGCTTTGGTTTTGTTTTTTCCCCTCCTTCTGTTTATTGCTGACTTGCTAGTAGTTTGAAAAAAGTCTGCTCCCTAACTTGTGTAGTGTAACTACAGTAGATTTAACTGATACAGTAAGCTGAATAAACTGCTGCAGTTGATATTTTTCTGTTTCTGGAGGGTTCTTCTAATAAGTTGTCTCAGAGCAAAGAACTAGTTTGCCTCCCTTGCAAGTGGCACCCCGCTTTTTCTGCTGCAAGGCAAAATTGTTATTATCTGATGCAGTACAACAAAAAAAAATTCTTTGTTTCTAAATATGTTCTGGAGTATGATATAAACCACTAAATACTGTTTTCTTGATCAATGTAATGTTTCCCTTATACATAATTTGAATCACTTTTGTTCAGAAAGCTGTAGGTTTTCCCTATTTCAAAACCAGATAACTGTTTTCAATATATTTCATACTCCTCTGTCAAATAGTATCTTTAGTTTTGGACTTTGTGAATGAGCCAATCAGTAAATGCATCTGTTTCCCAGTTTTAAACTATGCATTTTATATCACATAATCTTCAAAAATCTTAATGAAAGAACATTGATACTATGTAGTCTTGCTCTTAAAATTTTGGAAATGCCAAAATTAAAACTGCCTAGATTTAGTGCCTGTCATGCATGCTCTATAATCATTAATGGCATGGACTTTAAGAAATGCTTATACTTTGTTTAATCATAAGGCCCCTATACTGTTCACTGCATATAACAGAATGAAACATTTTAAATGAATTTGTTTAATCCAACTTGTTTGTGAACCTCGTCTTTGATCTTCTTGCTCAACTGTTCTGAAGATGATGTTTTCCTCCTGGATTTTTAAACTGATCTTGAGAACACAAAATGCTTTAAAAATTAGTCGTGCAGCATAAAAAGAAAGGTAAAGGTGCCATTCTCCTCTTTAGTAGCAGGAAGGGATGAGATGGAGATCATGAGTGTACACTCTTTAGAGTCATAACCTTTGATCTGAGCATTTAGCAACCTATCTAGCATTTTTATAACATTTGACATACTCCATTAGCTGTGAGGCACTAAATTTAGCTCTTGATCTAATTGGATTCTGGGCTTGATTTTAGTGATACTAATTCATCAAAGATTTGTATACAAAATTTCTTATTTTTTAAAAAAACATGCTGAGAAAACCCTAGAAATTTTATTTAATGGAGTATTGACATTATTAATTTTAAAAGAATTAATTAAATTTAGAATTAATATAGAATTAAAGGAATTATAGAATTAATTTTAGTTCTTAAAGATCTTAAAAGCCTGGACTTGGTTAAAAACAAACCTTCCATGACATGGTATTTTTTTGACATTTAAAAAATGTTTTTGTTTCAAAATGGAATTTAGCTAGAAATTTGAAATTTCCTCTGCCAAGATAGATATAAACCAGCTTCTTTTTAGTTCAGTATTTTATATAACCAAAATGAGCATTTCATGTGTTCTTAGTGTTAGAGAGAAGACTATAAACAGGGAGCAAGCTCTGTATGAGTAGTAGAAAACCCATTTGTTATTTGGGATAGCAGGTCTGCGTCATGTTCTGTAGAAGGAAGTTTCCATTTCCTTCATACACTACTTCCAGTACACTACTCAAAAAATCAGTTGCTAATGTTGACTTCCTCCTTCTTATTTTCCTTCATGTGGCAGTTCTACCCTATTCCTGCCTCCTGGCTTTATCGTCTCTCCTGCCCAGTTATTTGTCCTCCAATGTATACATGCCCAAATCTTGGTTTCCAGAAACTACTTTGTGACTCCTCTGTTTACTTACCTTATTCCAAACCTTTCTTTGTGTTTGGTGTGCTCCAGGCTTCTCATCTGATCTACTAATTCCTTTTGTCCCCAGTCATCATTAATACTTTCTTTTTTTTCCTCACATCCCAGTATTAGAAACTATCATGTACACGTATGCCAGTTCAACTCTCCAAGCAGGAAAGATAGATGAATAAAGAAAATAGTGCATTGCAAAAGGACAGTAGAAAATAATTGTTCCTTTTCTTCAAATACCTGGAATTAAGAGTAGTGACATACTGTAAATAGTCATTGATTCAGATAAATTTTAGTTGGAAGGTACCCCTGAGGGACTATAATCTAGCCTCCCATTCAAAGCTGGGGTTGTTGCAACACTGGATTGATCAGATCAGCTGTGGGTTCCTTTCAGTCAAATCTTGAAAACTCCCAAGAACAAAGATGCCGTGATCTCTATGAGCAGGTGGTTCTGCTGCCACACTACACTCCTCATAAAGAAATTTTCCCTCATATACAGCCTGAACTTCCCAAGCTGCAATGTGTGACCTTTGCACCTCGTTTAAATCATTTGGCACTGATGATGAGGACTGGTAATTAACCTTCAAATGGTTGTACGAAATCATCCACTAGCCTTCTCATTCCCAGACTAAATAAATCCAGCGCTCTCAAATTCTTCTGCTATCCATTGTAACTCATAGGTCATTTTCAACAGTTGGTTGTTTTGCAGTCTGTACCCCACATTCCTTCCTAGTTATTCCTTCCTAGCTGCAGAACTTTCCATTTCTTATTGAACCTCATGTTTCTGCTGAGCAAACCCTCAAATTACTTAGTTCTCTCTGGATTGAGCCTTTGCTATTTGTTATGTCATCTGTTCCCACTAGCTCAGTTGTTTAAGTCATGCTCTGTGTTATCATCCATGTTGTTACTGAGAGTGTTGAACGATATGATCCCCAGAATTGAATCTGGGTTGCTTTGACCAATTAGTGGGACACCAGGTGGATGCTAAGCTTTTGACCACTGATGTGATCAATTCTCAGCCTTGACTTCTGCCACTTTCAAATGGGTGCACTATGAGAGACTGTATCTAAAACATTAGTAAAATGAAGGTATGCTATACCCACCATTCTCCCCTTGTGCACAAAAATGTTATTTCATTATAGAAGGCAGTCTGGCTGGTCAAGCACTGTCATGTGCCTGGAAAAGGACTCAAAGAGGACATTTTTCCATCTATCTTTACAGGGACTGAGGTGAGGCTGCCTGGCCTGTAGTTCCCTGCGTCTACATTCTTACGTTTTATTTTTTAAGATGGTAGCTTTTTTCCAGTTGCCAGAGATCTCCCTGATACAGTCCACAATTTTTCATAGATACAAACCATAGCCTCACAACGATATTGGCCGTTGCTTTCAAAACACTTCAGTAAATTCCCTCCGGCCCCATAGATGTGATCCAAACTCTCTGTATAGGTGTTATTGTTCTACCACTCTTGGCAGAACTTCTGACATTGTATGCACAGGTCAGGGAATAAGTTTTGCCTTGTAACCGAGGGCTTGTGCATTAGTAAAGAGGCACCTGAGGAAATGGAGCAGTGACCCTTCTGAACAGGTATGTGAAAGTCCCACAGGTGGCCGCCTTGCCTCACGTATATCATCTGTTTTCAGTTTCTTTCAGACTATGGATTCTGTAGTCTAACAAACTTGTTTTAAGGCCCTCCTCACAAGTTGACAGCATAAAAGGAGGAGCATGGCCAAAATTTTCTATGTGTTTGTAGTGAAAAGATGATTATTTTTTTTCATAATGAGAAATATGAGATGCACTTTATTGGGATTTAGAAGCTTATAGTGTTTGTGCTTTGCTATTAATTCCTTCCTATTCAAAATGTTTTTCAGTATTTTCTCACTATTTCTGAATATAAGCTCTAGTGAACATTTGGTTTTTCTTGGCAAATGATTTCAATACTGTGCTATTCAAACATGATGTTAGTAATGCTGCTAGTACCAAATAGACAGCCTCCACAGAAATCTTACTGAATGAGATCTGTGAAACGGAAAGAGAGGGCTGAAAAGTGGTGGCTTCTAGCCCAGCCTCATCAACAGTCCTAGAAGCATGAGGCAAAGGGAGTGGGATAAACATTGAGTGTGGAGAGCTGAGTGCCAGAGTTCTGGAAGCAGCTATTGATTCTAATTGTGGTTTGCCAGCCCTGTGAATGCAGGCCTCGGGGGTGGCACGGCCCAGGAGTTTGGAGCAGCAGAGGAAACTGACATCAGCCTCCCTGGAGGTTGGCACTGAATAACAAACTAGCATCCTTTCACCTGTCACTCCAGCACCCCACTCAAAGAGGCTGAATGCCAAACAAGTAAGAAAGGAATTTTGCTGCAGGACTCAATCTCGCCTACAGGTGTTTAAGTCCTTCACTACCAGAGGAGCAATGCTGCTATTACCTCTGTGGTGGTTCATTATTTTGGATTTTGTTTTCTCATATTGATGCCTTGACTTACTAAACTGATCTTTAAGATGATGTGATTCTCAGAAGTACTGCCAGTGAAATGCTACTGCCTTTATCTGTGTCTGAGGTGCTCTATGCACTGAGCTACTTTTGGTGGTTTGGGCTAAACTAATTATATTTCAAATAGGAGAATTAATCTGGAGAAAAGTAGTCAAATCTGGCAGTAGTCACCTTTATGCTAGCGTGTAAAAATCTTCTAGAGTTTATTTTTTTCTTATTTCTTAAATCCAGGTAATAAATCTGATATTATTTTTTTCCTTAAACCTTTATTTACTAAAGAAGAGTTCCTGCTCTTTGCTTCTTTGAGGTGTTAGAAAGGAATCCTCAAAGGTGGCTTCCTGTGAGGTATCTCAGCTGATATCTCTCTCAGGAGAGGTGGGTCCTGTTGAGAAGAAAATATAGAGCCAAAAAATTTGCTAGAAAAACAGTCCCTGCCCTTTTGGAACTAGTTCTATTCCTACTTCTGCTGCAGGTCCTTAACTATGTGTTGTCACATAAGGTGTGCACATATTGTTCTACAGGTTAAACGACCTATTAAATGTATCTGTTACAATTAGTGAAAAATGTCCTCAGGAGTGCATAGTCCATCCAGGCTTCTTGCCCTCGCTGATGTTCTGAGACACGTAAGATGCTGTGATAGTAAATGTGGTGATGGTGGTTAGTGGTGGTTAGTGTGGGAGCTACCTTCTTGCTTTCAGTACAGTGTCCTGCATTTAGCTCACTAAACTAATGTTCCATGTTGATACAGCAGAGTGCTTACATGGCTTATGTATATCAGATACCTATGCAGGTCAGCAGAGATGAAAAGCAGCATCTGCTAGGTGGCAAGACATTGACATGCTGCTGAAGAGTATGTCTGTATCCTGGATTCCAGACTGGCTAAGATTTGAGGTTGAAGAGTTTCCCAGTGCACAAACATTTTGTTTTCATGGTGCAGCTTATACTTCCCCAGTTATCGTTTATGTTTTCATAGAATCTTAGAATTGTCTAGGTTGGAAGGGACCTGTCAGACTGAGTCCAAACATCTACCTAGCACAGACAAGAACCATCACTAAACCATATTGCTGACCACTAGTCTACCTGTCATTTAAATACCTCTAGGGATGACGATTCCACCACATCCCTGGGCAGTCTGGGATAGTACCCTCCTTAGATGTGGTTGAAGTATCTTAGTTATTCTGTGTATGCTGCCTATGGCCATCATTTATTTCAGGGAAACTGCAGTGCTTAGGTGTGGTAGACTTCTCATATGATGAAAGCTTTGATGGTGTCTCCTCCTTTTATTGCTGTAACACTTCTCCATGTAACCAGCAATTTAAGGCTCTGCAGGGTAATGGCAATCTTACTGACTGGAGGCTGAATGTCCTGGAGCAAGATATAAGTGGGGAAAAAAACTCTGCACACTATTGGTGCTAACTTTTTGTCCAACATGGGAAAGAGGTTGGGACAGAAGTGTCAGGTGACAACCCTACCACAGCTCTTTCAGTGAGACTTAGAATATAGATGTCATGGAGTGACACATACGGTGTTATGGAGTCACTGGGAAGGTTTGGTGCAGATGAGTCAAACCCTCTGCTATTGGAGATGTGCAGAGACATGAAGGGGAGACACTTGGTGAACTCAAGTGTGCTGCAGAAGTGAGGTCAAGGCAAGTGGAGGGCTGCGATGTAGGACTTTGACTCAATTTAGTTGGCTTGTTGAAGTGACTCTGAAAATAGCATAGCTACCACATAACAAAGACCTAGCCTAAAAGAGGTAAAGAGCTTTCAGATCAGATGAGAAGCAGATGTATGTACTTGAGATGAAGATATAAGCAACGGAATACAAAACTCGATAAGAACTTGAAATTAAAAACAGCAACATATTCTCATAGCTAATGGCAGCAGGGAAAGGAAATCTACTGTAGGTTTCAAGTTATATTAGGGAGCATGTGCAGCCTGAAAGACTTTTGTTTCTGAAATTGTCCAAACGTGGTTTCATGTCCATCTACAAATTGGAGTATGTACTCCTCTTTGATAAAAACAAACCAGCCCCTATGTAGAAATAGGGAGGCCATCAGTAAAATGTTGTTGGTTTTTTTTTTGTTTTTTTTTTTTTTTTTTTTTTTTTTTTTTTTTTTTTTTTTTTTTTTTTTGCATTATGGTAAGTTGAATAAAATTTGAGTGGAATTTTGTGTGGGCAGAATTTAGTTTGGTGTTGAGTAAAGTTCAGGAACTCTTGTATCTTTCCTGTTTGGATAACTGCTAGAAGTATTGTTTCTTGAAAAGGCATTATATATGAAACAATATCTCACATTGAACAGTTGTCTATTAGACTTTTCCCTAGATTGGTAGTTTGTAAGTCACACAATTAATAATATCCCTGCTTTACAGCCTGTTGTAGCAGTAAGCTATACTTAGATAAAATGTAAAGATAATGATAAATTAAGAAAACTGCTCCAATTTCAGTGGATTCTCTGACATAAATCATCATTGATTTTAATATATAGGCTTTTACAGCATAAGCCATGCTAGACATAAAATGTGACCACAAAACAAGAGCTGGATTTGCTTTATCCATTTTTTCAGGTCAACCTTGGTCTGAAAATATTCGTGAGGAAACTGCCCTCCTTGCTCTAGGACACCTGCTGTTCTCTGAGCCAGACTTATCATATCTACCATGTATCATTATATTCTTTAGCAGTATAGATTCTGTTTGATGACAGTTCAAGTGATGTCAGCAATATATGGCATCATCTACAGAAAATACTGCAGAAGAGAGATGAATGAAATTATATAACAAATGCTTTATACAAGTAGATTAATAGGATCATATTTTTGTATCTCTAAAGCAGAAAACTTCTGCTTTGTGACTACATTGTCAGATGTGATTTTTTTCCCAGTGAGGTTTTTTCTCTTTTCCTGTACTTAAATATGTATTTCTTAAAACTTGTATAGCAACTGCTTTTTAAGAATGAAGGGAGAAGAATTCATATTGAAGTCCATGAAGAAACAATAAAAGTGTTCGGAGCAAAATACCCTTTTTATTTTCTTATTTTTTTAAAAAGCTTTTCTGATTGAGTTCCTTTTAGTCATTTAGAATCCTTTTCTTAAGGTTGTCAGATTTTCAGTCTACGCACATGATTGGGATTCCACTGGAATGGAAGGATACAGGCTCTTCAGGAAGGGCAGGCAGGGAAGATGAGGAGGGGGTGTTGCCCTTTACGTAATTGACGTAACGACCAGCTGGAGTGCATGGAGCTCCACCTGGGGATGTATGAGCAGCCAACTGAGAGCTTATAGATCAGGGTAAAAGGGAGGGTAGGGACAGATGATATTCCAGTGGGTGTCCTGTCTATAGACAAATAGGAGCAGCCTCACGTTCACAAGCCCTGGTCCTCATGGGGAGGACCCCAACCACCCCATTATCTGTTGGAGGGACAACACAGAAGGGTGTAAGGAATCCTGGAGGTTCCTGGAATTTGTTGATGTCAACTTCCTTTTCAGAGTAACAAGAGTCAACAAGGAGAGGTGCCATGCTGGACCTTATTCTCGCCAACAAGGAGGGGCTGGTGGGGAATGTGAAGCTCGGGGGCAGCCCTGGCAGCAGTAACCATGAAATGGTGGAGTTCAAGATCCTTAGGGTGTTGAGGATGGCACACAGTAAGCTAAGCTCACTACCCTGGATTCCAGGAGAGCAGACTTTGGCCTCTTCAGGGATCTGCCTGGTAGAGCATTGTGACTAGATTCTTCAAGAATAGAAGAAGAAATGCTGTGATGCTACTCAGTCTTCACTAAAAACTGTGTATTTGTTCATTCTGTTTTTAATTTTACATTAATAAAAATGATAAATGAGGCTTTGTAAATTATATTGTCATCTTGATGATATTCTGAAGAGGATATTATAGTACTCAAGCTCTTATTGACTGAAGATCAATAAAGGTCTGAATGTAACAGGAAGCCAGATTCTCATGCACATGTTAGGTCAAATAGTTTTAGTAATATTTGTAAAATTGTGGAACTGCAATTTATTGAAGCAATTTCCTTAGTTAATCTGAGAATCAATTAACTATTTTATTTTGTCTTTAGAGGCACATAAGGTTTTTTTTAACATATCCAATAATGGACTTCACGTAACAGGTGATGCGGAAAATTAACTCTTTAGGAAAGCCAATATAGATATATATATATATGGTATATGTGTATATATATATTCTGGATTTAAGATTCAAAAACATAAAGACATGCCCCAACCTGAAAAGAAAACGGAGGGGTAGGCATAATATGGAGAAGAAGACAGAACAAAATAGTTTTATTGTGTTGTGTATAGATACATAGTTCTCCATCTTGAATGGTCATACTGTATTAAAAAAATAGACTGGGAAAAGATCAGAGAATGCTAACAAGAAAAGTATGGGGTGACTTTGTAGACAGAAGTCAGCTAAGACTCTTCTAGAAATGCCTCAGAGATGTTACATTTGGGATCTGTGAAGTTGTCTGCAGTATAGATTCAACAAGAATTGATTTGTCATGTGATTGATGATCACATGGCTTCAACTTGAGAATTGTAATTTATGCAAGCTCCACTTCTATATTCTTCCTTAAGCATAATGCAGGATGCTTTGTCTTAGAAGGGATTTTCGTCTCGCTTAGAATGACTACTCTTTTGTTCTAATAGCCTTATGTTCTAATTATTCTGACTTTTCAGCATTTTAATACACATATTGTCTGAATAGGCTCATTGTGGGTGAACATTACTGATGTAGTAAAAATGAAAGGAGAATGTACCACTTTCATATTTTTTCAAGAACTGAATTTTTTTCTATGTGCTGTGATTCATGGAAGAGCATTGCATGAAAGATGGCTCAAACCTGTTCAGAATACTACTGTAGGAGTAACATCTCCATAGTTACTATTAGGAGGGATATAATTGGAAAACACTCATAATTGTCATTTCTGCATGTGCCTTACATGATTTAAAAAAAAAAAAGTTTGATATGCCTTTCTGTATTTATTTACTTTGGAGAAAAAGAAAAGCAATTAAAAAGGCAAATAACATACACTGACTCATAGGTTGTTAATATGTGCAGCAGCAGAGTAAAAGAGTGCATTAGCATTGGTACAGAATTATGGTTTTATTCTGCATTTCCAGGTTCTGCTCCTTTCTTTCTTCCTCTTTCGAAGCACACATTCCCATAACAATTTTTTTACTAAGAAAACATTATCAGTTTGGGTTTCAGCCACTTCTCTTTTTTCCCTTTGAGGTAAAACTGTTGAACTATTAAAACCCAAAGAGTGTTTATTTCCTGTAAAAATATGCTTGGTCCTTGATCATTTTAAAGTTGCAATTATGTGGCTTTGACAACTGTGTGAGACGCATATTTTCCCAATAGTTTAATTTTTTATAAATTGAGGGTTCTTTATGGTGGTCTTGGTGATCTCCTAGCAACTCTTTGGATGGAACTGCTGGATGTGACAATGCGATCACTGCAGTTTGTGAACCTCAATTTATGTCGACTTTAAAATGTTGGGTACACTCTTTTTAATGTTTTGTTCTAGAGAATAGCGAGTTAAATTAAGACAGAATAAAAAATAGTTCTTGTAATTTTTCGGCTCCACCAATTATATGAGGTGTGCAGATCAATTTATTTATCTCAGCTGTGATTTTGTAATTTATTATCAAATTTCTTAAAATCTTGAAAGCAATTTATTTAATTCAAGTTTTTCCTTGTTGAAATTGTAGCCTAATATAGCTGATGACATAATTAGGAGGATATTTTATGTTTAGGAAGGTGATTTGGAGAAAATAGAGCTAATTAGACTTGTTTAGTGACAGATTTTACTGATGCAGTTGAAAACTACATTTCAGAATATTTATTTTTTCTAAAATTAATGTATCATTCTTTAAAATGTAGTTATATTTTATTGGTGATGACTTTGGAGCTTTGGTTTTGAAAAATCATTAATGGAAAATGTAATTCAGCTTTTCAAAACTTTAGGTACAGGAAAACTACTGTAATATTTTAAAAGCAATGTTAGAAACATTACCTATATAAGTACTGTGAGAAATAATTTTTCTATTTTAAATGCTAGTAAGTAACATTGTTTGAATAGCATTTTCATTTAATGAGTGCAAGTGGCCTCTGAATTACATTGTTTTATTCTATATGAGTAATTTGTCCCATTATGATAACTATAATCTTTCTCATTTGTTTTTTACTGCTTACCTTTTCTAGGAAGTAGAGGTTGGTATGCATCTTCTGTCTTTTCATGATTCTGTGAGTTTTTCATGTATGCTTTGATTCCTTATGTTTTACTAAACATAGGTTGTTTCTCCCTCTCCAGGATGATTATTTTCGTACATGGAGCCCGGGTAAACCATTTGATCAAGGTAAGATTCTGATATTGGTCATTTGTATAGGATAAAATTTAAGTATTTATAATTGTCCTCCTGTTCTAGAATACCTACATAATTGTAGCATTTTCTTCCTCTTCAAATAATTGATTTAAAGAGGGCCAGAAACTCAGCCTGATCATAATTTTGTATCTGAGATTATTGCAAAAAACTTTTATTGATTAGAGACAGGTGGGAGCATTAGGAACCTCCAAAGGAGCTTAAACTTTCCCTCATATAAACAAGTTCATGGAGTTAGGGAGGGGTTTTTAAAATTTTTTTTTTATATATGTGGGTTAAGCACTGTTATGTTTTCAGTAGGACATGTGAAGAAAAAAAGGTGTGCAATCAGATGTTTGTCTTTTGCAGTTAAAAAACAAAAAATCATTAAAAATTTGAAAGTCTCTGTATTTCTGACTGATAAGAGAAGGTCCAGAAAAACAGTTTTGGAAGTCTGTGTCATGTTCAAGTGATCTGTCTTGAGGCAAAACGCAGATGGAGCTTTGAGAATGCTACAGTACAACAATTTCAGCTTTAGAATAATATGAGCAAACGCAGCAAATTTTCACATTAAACATTCCCTCCCCAGGCACGGGAACTTAATATTTACCGTCAATATAATCCACTTCTTGGATGTTGTTTCAAAATGTATGACTACTGAGACTCTTGATACTTTTTTTTTTTTTTTAATTGCTACAAGGAGCACTTCAGAGACTTTGTCATTTCTGATAATACCAATGGCACAAATGCAATGAAGAAACAGTGTAGGGGCTTCTACACAAGAGACTGAGATAAAAATATGTTGTGAAAGTAATGTTAACTTAATTTAAGGAACTTTCTTCATAATGGATACTGACTTTTAAGGGAGATTTATAATTAATTGTATTTTATTACAACCACATCTCTTAGAGATGGACTTTCCACCATGTTCTATGCCTTTATCGCTTTAATTCAGGATTACAGTAGTAAGTCTGTGCAAGAAAATGTCTTAATTTCTTAAATGAATGCACATGGCTTGTTTTGCCAGTTTGTGGGAGAGAGTAGAGGGAAGGGAAAAATATCACTTTTGTGTTATCGCTGTCCTGTGAATTGTAGTGATTTGCTTCTGGTTTTGTGGAAATTTGTAAATGTTAATTTAGATCCATGACAGCCTGAATATTTTAGAACTTGACAATTTCACAGACTGTGTGTCTCTTCCCATTATATACTAGTACATTAAGAAAAAGTGCTTGACTTTAGTCTTCTGACTCCTCAGAGAAAAAGATTCCTTTCTTTTGGTGAAGTACCTCATCTAAGAAGCAGGCTTATCACTTCCTGACAAAATCCTTTTAGTTGATTCCTTTTCCTCTTTGTTTTTTAATAGAGGAAGGTGGCCTGCAAATATGCTTTTAGTATGGGAACTGGAATAAGTTATACTTCAATTAATGACTTATGGTAAAATGTTTCATCAGAAGACACTGAATTGAATATGCTGTAAATTTTGCTCATGATTTTTTTTTATCACATACTTGCTATGTTTGGGGTGTGTTTTTTGTGGTTTTTTTTTTTTCCAACTGACTGTTAATTTTTTCCAACTGACTGTTAGTTTTTTGGAAGATATAAGGAAATGCTATTTTTTCCAGCAGATGTATACGTTTACACACTCTGGCTTGTTTTATTACCCTATTATGAGTTCTTTGGGGATCCTGATCCTAATGTTTGTAGAATACTTTGCTGAATTTACGAACAACCTAACTAAGAAAACATGTTAATGTTAACAGTCCTGCCTTGTTTGCAAAATGCACTGTGTATTGGGTAGTGAATATTTTAAAAGCATGCCTACAGAGTTCCACTTTCTGTTTTAATATTCCTGTTAACTGAAAATTAATGTTGAAGAGTGAAATGCATTTGCTGAGTAGTTTTATCTGTGTTTTACTGTGTAATTTATAACTGAAAAGCAAACGATGCTACTGGGAGCACTTTTTAAAAATATAAGGCACACTGAAGTTTTATTATTTTAAAAAATGTTCCCATTGTCTTAATTTGTCAGTCTATCATTTAAAAAATACCAGGTATTTCTACTTGCGAGTGCACTGCTTTTCAGTTTTCCTGCAAGAACCGCTACAGTTTTTGTATTGAATTTAGCAATGATACTGCATTGAGCTGTATGTCAAAAGATTTAGAGTTTCTCAAGAATTAGATGTTTTCTAGACTTGAATTGACATACAGATATTCTTTATTAATCAGATACTTGCACACTTGTTATTTAGAACTTTTTTTTAAAAAAATATTACTGACTAGGTCTGGGAGATATACTAAAAGATAGAAGAAGGTTTTCCAGTCAATATCTTGCTCTCCATGTTGTCAGAATTGGTTTCTTCTTACTTTTAGGTATAATGGGAATTGATTTTTTTGAAATGTAGCAAAGCAGTCCTGAGAATAAAATATAACTATGGAAGTACCATGTACTTGTTCATACATTCAAGTTTCTCTCATTAGATGAGAAAAGTGATTGTGGGTGATATTTTGTGGGAAAAGTCATTCATACTTTAGAAGTGTGGCAACCTTGCAAATGTCGGTTACTTAGAGATGAATGTAAGATTCATGATTTACTGAAGAAATCAGGTGTTTTATGATTCCTTGTGTTTGCCAAAAAAAGATATACAGTAGTGACAATCTCAGCATGTTTTTTCCCTCATATTGTTTAATGAGAGAGGAAAAACTGAGAGTTGGTAGACTATAGAAACCGAGTTTTAGGTGTACATTCTGATAGTCTCTGTAAGTGTCATTCCAGGGCTGTGCCATAAGCGCTGCACTAGTGCCATTCCACTCCAGTTTTGTACCACTTCACTACTCAGTTTAAAACAAATAAGGTTTAACAATTAATTTTTTCGCCTCAGTAAGCATATATGTAGACTTATGGGATTTGAGTCTTTTTTTCTTTTCTTTTAACAAAGTGAACTATTCAACACAAGAAATAGGGACATCATGAATGACTGACTGTGGTGTCCTGTGGTCTGTCAGGGCTTGCTGTAAGTCAAGCAATCTGGGTTAAAGAATCTTTATGAGGGTTTCCCCTTCAATCTTGTGTTACTGCCATTCTGGTTTGTGCAGCAGCTACTCTCTCAAGCATTCCATTAAAAAATGTTCTCCCAAATGAAAGCATGAAAATCCCAAGTGAAGACAAATTTTTCAAATGTAGACATAAACTGGCACTGAGACAAAAATTGCTCACTAAAGGTTATTTTTAAACAGGAGAGTAACAACTTCCCATGACTGTTGTGTTAAATTTGTAATAATACTGCTGAAGATGCAGGCCAATAAGTTCTTTGAGGACAGAAATAAATAATATCCTTAATTTATCTCTATCAGTGTTTTATTTCTTGTTTTGTTTTATCAATATCTGACTTTTCAGAAGTTTACCTATAAATCTGTGAGAGTACGGAATAAGCAAGGAATACTTTTGGCATTAAAAGATATGAAGTCCAGGTCTGCTAGACAGGATATCTAATCTAATATCTAAAAGATGGAAAAATATTATTATTTAGTGACATGGTTTAGTTATGTGGGGGGAGTTTTGTTTGGTTTTTTTTTGGTCAGAGTTAGGTTGATGGTTGGACTGGATGATCTTAAAGGTCCCTTCCGACCTAGTCTGTGATTCTATGATTATAATTTGCATTGGTATGCATCAACACCATTCCTTAAAGCAACATCTGACATTTGTCCAAAGACTACTTTTTCCCATTGAACTCTTTTGCTCATATATGTAGAAAATAGAAAAACATATTTAAATATTTTGACTATATATGATACGTATATAGATAGACACACATAGATAAATGTTTATGTATTTCTATAAAGATCACAATGTAAATTCTAAAAAAGCAATCATGTGAGGAGGAAAATATTTTATCAGTGTTTTCTCAAATTAGGGAAAAAACCACAAAACAATACTTAATAACATGTTTTCTTCATATACCAGTTCTATGTCAGATAAAAATATACAGCATAGTTTTGTTACATTTTATTTTTTGACTGCAGATAGTAGCAGAGCTTGGAGGGTGTAGCTATTGAATAAAATTGCATACACAAAGACACTGGCGTAATTTTTTAAAGCGCAAAGGATGTTTTCCTTTGCTCAATAGAAATAGCTTGGAGGAGCAGTGGAGTATTTTCATGTAATGGAAAAAATATGAAATGACATTTCCATGGAGGATGAACACCCTGAAGGTATAGTTGGTTTGTAGCTATATTTATAACATTTTTTTGTAGACCATTCTACTGAATTATTTTTGGCTTTTATAGTATCAGGTTATATTAGATGTCTGTTTACAGCAGAAATATTGTAGATACCATTTTAGAGCAGAAAGAGATTTTGAAACAATTTCAAACAGTTATATTTTAGTTGAGACTGTACCTTTTAGCTTGTTACGATTCATCTACCTACTTCTGTAATAATTTGGGTAAGTAAAGATATGCAAATACATGCAAACATATATGTGTAATTTGTGATTACATTTCTGTACTGTGAACTGAAATGATTTAGTCATATTCAATAAAATAATTTGATTCACTCATTTGCAAGCCCTGGGAAGTCATAAGGAGTTTAATGAAGATCCATTAGTTGAAGACTGTGAAAAGTTATTTAGATTTAACTTTGCTACATTTGATACATGCACTTATGATCTAGTTTTTATAGCAGAACTATTGATGTTTTAAAACTAAAAATATGTATCCATCACTTGCAAGTTGCAGTTAAAATGCACGAGGTTGGTTATGTTTTACCTCAAACCAGGAGAAGATACCACAGTAAATATAGTTTAGTCTTAGTAGTAAATAAACTTGAAATATTTTTAACAACTTTTTGGCTGTGTTCTTTTTGAAATTCAGTGTCCTCCTACAAAGACACTATTTCTTTATCTGAGCCAACATTTTAATTTGGTGGGCAGTTTCCAGCTCCAGGTATTTAGATATGTTTAGTAATCCTGTTCACCAAAAAAGTGCACAAAATCCTGTGTTAAACAGATTCTCACCGCTTTTTCTTTCTTTCAGCCAGACCTTGCCTGAAAAGATCTTTCGTAGATGTCTGAGGAATGCTTTAATGGTGCTTTTTCTTCATTATCTGATGCTGTGCTTTAGTGGTTTTTTTTTTTTAATTTTATTTACTTTTATAAATTTCTCTGCTGTGATAGCACCACAAAGTGCCTTGTCCTATTGATTTACAGTCTTGGCTCCTAACTAAGGTTCACTGGGTAGTATGCATCTGTTTTTCTAGTTGTGAATCTCAAATTGGTGCAGTATTTATTTCTGTAGAGTCATTGAATGGATTCTAAATTCTTACAGCTATTTTTAAAAAGGCTATATAATGGACTTCTATTGAGGCTAAACCCAGCTCATAATACCATAATGCTTGCCTTCAGTTTAACCCCTCGTTCCTGCTCTCCTACCACCCTTGCTTTATGCCCTAATGTTAGGTCTGTAGAATCACCAAATCTTAAGTTGTCATAAGATAAAAAAACCCAAACTAACAAAAAATTAACTTTTTAATTTAACCCATCTAAATAATGGATTCAGGTAGCCATTCAGAGCTACGGATAGCTGTGTCAGAAAAGTGGAAATGTGCACAGGGCTACAGTGACTCGCTAGAGATAAGAGTACCCAACCTTCTTAAGCTGGCAGCATGCTGAGCAAAGGTTATGTGGAACTATTTCTTGGCATTTCACAGAGCTGCTAAAGTTTAGTCCTGCAAATCTCTTAATTTTTAAAGTCCTCCTGCTTCTGTCTACTGTGCTGAGATGTCCCAGCTAACTGTCTTGAGTCATGGGTGCCATCAGTCCCTTAAGACTGTGTGCCTGAAAATTTTTTGGTATGTACTGGGACTGCTGCTTCTTCACAGGCTCATTTAATGGCCTAATGAACTTTCTTATGTTTACCACAGCAATTTTGTAAGAAAGCGTGTAAAATAGTTTATGAAGGTAGTTACTAAGAATATGAAATCTGAAATCACACAGTACCGATTAGCAGCGAGGGGAAAAGAAATAGCCTAATTTCTTAGGTTATTCATATAACCAACCAGCAAAGAATATACAAAAGAAAAAAGGCTGTACATGGTTTTTCTAGAACTTGAGTAGAAGAATGACAGTTCTTAAAGCACATTTTCAATGTTAAAAGTTGCCTTTTTGACCCATTTTTATTTAACCTCCTCAAATAAGAAAACAGGGTTTTAGATATAAGTTTGCTTAGCCAAGATGTTTCTTGTCTCTTTCTGTAGTCCTGTTTATCTCTGTGTGATGTATACATAACTGTTTACTAATTTTTAATTTATGGTGTGTAAAGAACATACATCCCAGGACAAATAAGTTGCAGTATGGCATTGGCTTGTAAAACCCCTGTTAGTAAGCTTTGCATTGTTCTTCCATTTTGATGGACAGGATTGTGAGAGAATGATAGGATTTCAAGATTGTGCCTGAAATTCTTAGGTAATTTAGAGAAAGAGTGCTATTTTTTTATCATCTATGAAACCTTAAGAAACCGCTTGACCTCTTATGTCAGAGTCTACATGGCCAGCAGTAAATAAAAACAATTTTATTATTTGGACCTTAAATATATTAGATTTGAGAACCCATGTCATGGGTGGAGTGATTAACTTCACTCGTAAGAGAGAAGTAGTGAAATATTTATTAAGGTGAAACAGTGATTTAACAAATCACTGAGCAAATGTAACAAATCGCCTGAGCAGGGCCTGGGAGGGGGGGAACAGGGAGAGCACAAAGCCACACTCTGTGAGACAGATTAAAGGGCAGATCCAGAGGTTACATTTTTATGATTGTACTTCTTTTTTCAGGGAGAGTGCTTTAAGTGCTTTAAATAAGAATAGAAAAGAAAGGAAGCATGTACTTCTGGAACATTTACTCTGCTTTTATAAACTACATAATATGCAGTTAAATATATTCAGGCTTTTCTTTGATTTAGCTAGGTCTGATTTTGAATAAGACTTTCTCTGTGTAAGGCAACTCTGAGTCACAGGTTTTAAACTAACATTTCATAAATAAAAATGTGTTCATGGATGGAAGCAAATGGATTGCTTCCCGTATTGAAACATATGCTGTGAGAGATGGATAGGAACAATCTTAAAAATGTCTAAACAGGACTTAGCCAAAACTGCACAAAATACCTGTAGATCAGATAAAAGATGAATATTAATAGAATATAAAAGATTTTTGGTAGTAATAAACCTATGTTGTTAGTAAAATGCTCACTGGTATCCATTAGACACTGTATTTATCTGCCAATACAAAAAATAAGTCTATGCTTTCAAATTATTATATTGTGTCAAGGTGCCTTTTAGAGAGAAAGGCCAGGTTTGGCTGTGGAATGTCGTGTCTGAAGTAATGTATGCTCTGCCACTCTGAAGTCACCTCACTTGACTTCTTGCCTCCAGCGTTTCTTCCAAGCTGTTCTCCACTCCATCCTGTCCACGTACACAACAACTTCCTTTTCTGTGCTATGCCAGGTGTTGATAGCTATCAGTCAGGTGCATACACAAAAATGACTGAATTTGTAGATTTATTACAAGCTATTTCCAAATTACAGGGTTCTTTCAATCTGGAGACCACAAGTGTTTCGTCCAAGTGTGAATCTAGTTATCCAAGAAAACTCTGGAAAGAATATTACAAAGTGAATTTTAATGGAGTAGGTCCTATTTCTTTACATTTATAATTTTACAGAAGATTAATCGTTACATTTTGATTTTTCTTTTTTTCTAATGCCCACTTTTGCAGGTTTGGTATATTTTGGTTGTCAGCTTATTACAGTGAAATATCTTTAAATACTAGAAAACTGAAACATTTGAGGTTTGCCTTTAATTTCATTATTTTAAGCTCAAAGAACATTTCATAGATAGTTTGTCTGAGCCAGGATGCATCAAAAGCTTAACTGACTGAATATTGCTGTGCAAGATATGATTTCAAGTTTTGCGACTTTTTACAGAATGCATTTTATGTGGATATTTTAATTCAGTTTTATCACAATTCCTGATTATTTTTGTTAGGCTTCTTCAAAACACATATATGTGTATATTGCTGATTTTTAGATACTTTATATGAATGGTCTACTGGATTCTGTTTTAGTTGGTTTAAAAAATTTAAAGCCTGAAAAGTATTACAGTAAAAAAAAATTCTGACTACAGTGCCGCCTTTAACATTAAAATACGTAAGTGACCAGTTCCCCAAGACATTGGAATAATTAAAATACCTCTTATAGCATGTTGGTTTGCAAGAGTAATCATCTTGAATAGTGAGATAATAGATGGGAGAAGTTTCAAGAATATGCCTTTCTGCTGTTACAGGTATGCAGACCTCAGATAGTCCGAGTTGGAGAACCCAGAAGTCAGTTCTGACACAGCCAGAATGTCTCCAAATTATGATTTAGTGCATTTAGAAAAAAATAATGTAATGCTTAACTACTTCCTTAGTGATACATTACTGTTGTGAACTTTCAGGTAGTCTTAACTTGTTATTTCTTTCTGCCAAACCAAGAAAGTGGAGATTGGGAATTTAAGAAGAAAGTGCTTCACTAAAGCCGCTGAAATCTTAAAGGATGCCAGCCAAGTATGCACATGCATTTCTACTAGTCATAACTGTTTTGGATATTTTTGCCGAATATTTGAGAACTTCTTACTATATATAGAATAAACTGGATATAATTGTCTTAATTTTGTTGTCAGTTACACCGGTCTGAGTCCAAAGTGACTCTGTTCTTTGGCAATTTAAATAAATAGGATCTCTTCTGAATTTGCATAAATATAAATAAGGGTGGTACTTTAACGTCGCAGACTTTCTGCTTTACATCAACTTTTGAGCTATGGGTAAGCTATTCTCTTGTAAACTTTCACAAAATGTCCAAACAGGGGGAACACAAAATGATGGAAATATTTTTGAAGCAGAGCTTACAGATATATGTGAGGGGGAGAATTTACTATAATTAAGAAATTACAAAACCATTATTTCTAACCGCTGAAAAAAGTAAAGTCCAGTCACTTCAGGCTGTGGGCCTGGGGAAAGATTGTCAAAGGCAACTAGGGATTATAGGATGCCTTACCTCTTGAGGGCCAAAAGTGTGTCTGGTTTTGTTTTGGTTTGGGTTTATTTTTGGTGTGGGTCTTTTGTTTTGTTTTTAAATTGTACTACTAATCATAGCATTAGACTACTCAAATGTCTTTTGAAAGTCTGAAAGTAAACACTCAGTGTTTGAGAAGTTTGGATCAGTAATTACTCTTAAAATTGTGATAGGAAAGTTCAAGATTTCATATTCCCCCCACTCGCCCAGCCATACTCACACCCTTGCCTGAAATCTGAGTAAATAAGTAGGATTAAGTATAACCTTTGTTCAGATAAAAACTCTGTTAGGAAAACTACAGCCTATGGTAGGGTAATATCTCTTAATTTCTTAAGATTTCCAATGAGAGTTTAATAGTAAAGATATCAAAACATTTAATAAACACCAATATATGAAGAGTCGCAACATCTCTGTTCCATAGATGAGAAATCTAATGCACATTCGTTACCACAATGCTGAAAGATGGTGGAGTGCGCTGGTGGATGTTGCTAAGCACACAATTTGAAGTGGAGATCGTGTAGGCAAGAAATGTGGAGCTTGGGCAAAAGTTCTTCTACGAGATTGCTTTTTTTTTTTTTTTTATGATTTTAGAGTTTTAGAAAAGAGAATTCAGAAGAAAATTAGGAAGTCCTTAAATGATATGCTGATTATTTGACACTCAGCAGCAAACAGTTCTTTAAAAAAAGAAAAAAAAAACACAACAGAAAAAACCAAATGGAAAAAAAACAAACAAGTGAGGCACAGATGCTTACTAGCTGTTTTACACACAGTTGTGCAGGTACATGCACCCACGCAGACATATTTTTATGATACAAATTAACTGTCCTAGCTGTTCATCCTGGAATCTGCCCACTTGATATGAGGGGTGAGAAAGTTTTTCATATTGTTGAAGTTGCTGAGAGTAGTTTCTCAGTCAGAGACTACAGTAGAAAATAACCTGTTGGTGGAACATGTCCTGTGCAGTTTCCCTTCTCCAGGACAAAAATACCCACTCTTCTGTGAGCTAGAATGAAGGGTGTGTGTTTGTGTGTGTGTGTGGTTTATAACATACCAATATGGCTTCCACTTCTGCACGAATGTCTAAAAAATGTGTGGCTCAATGAATATGGTTGTTTTAAAGGGAGTGGAGAAAAAATGAAATATTTTGAAACTGTGAAACTGTGAAAAAGTGGGTTTGTTACAGAGGAAGAATAGAGACTGCCAACTTTTATTTTTTTAAGCAATTATTTTAACTTACACATTAACAGTACCCAGAATAGGAGGTACCATATTATGCATCAGTATAAATGCATTTTTATGTCCTTTTCTTTTTTTTTTTCAGACTTTATTTGTAGCAGTGAGCAAAAGGGAAATATGACAGTACTTTATGTGTCAAATGGTTTTAACTCAGTATTGAGTTTTTTTTTTTCTTTTTTATTGATGTTTCTTTGCTTGTCAGATCTTTATCTAGCCTAACTGCCACTGTTTCAGGGCAACTTGACATTCCGTGCTAATGTAAAGTGCTAGGAACAGCAATGCATCTCAACAGAAGCCTGATAAGAGGCTTTACACAGTTGTCCCTGATTAATCAGTATGGAGACTTCTGAGCACTTGTGACAATACATATTTCTTAGGTAGAAGCAACCTCCATGCACACAGCCACCTTAATTGCTGAAGCATTTGCTCACAAATTAGAAACCAGACTGCTAGACAGCCCGTAAGATTCAGGGGTTTGAATATCAACTCCTAATTTCTTGCTCGGCCACCTAAAGAAAAACCTCTCTCTATCCCTCTTACTGAAATTGTAGATTCATATGGCCAGATGGAACAAATATTCAAGAAAATTCCTCTTGTGAAAGTCCAGCTGTAGCTCCACATTCTGCTTTTCATGTTATATAGTGAATCTTATATGGCAGAAACAGATCCTGGGAGAAGAAACAAAAATTTGAGATACTTCTTTTTCAGAACATCCCCATCAGGTTATTGACGTAGGCTACTTGTGTTTATTCTCTCATTTTTATTCATGAATCTGAGATTGTTTGCTGCACAATGATTCATTTTCTTGTTGAAGTTAAAAGGTGTCTGTTCTCAGTAAGTATGTTGTACAGTAAGACAGGGATGTCTTCCCGAGAGGGCCTGCATTTTCCCTAGTCTTCCTTTTATTACTGATGTTACCTGTAGAAGCTTTTCTCATTGCCTTTGATGTTCCTGGCCAGATTTAATTCTATCAGAACTTTAGCTTTCCTGACCTGATCCCTGGATGCTTGGACAGTTTCTCTGTATTCTTCCAAGGCTATCCATCCTTACTTCCACACTCTGAAGGCTTCTTTTTTGTGTTTGAGTTTGTCAAAGAGCTCTTTCTTCATCCATGCAGGTCTCCTGGTGTTTTTGCCTGACTTCCTCTTTGTTTGGGTGCATCGTGCTTGAGCTTGGAGGAGGTGATCCTTGAACATTAGTCAGCTTCCTTGGGCCCCTCTTCCTTCCAGGACTTTAAGCTGCAGTATTCTATCGGGCACATCCCTGAAGAGGCCAAAGTCTGCTCTCCTGAAGTCTAGGGTAGTGAGCTTAGCTTACTGTGTGCCCTCCTCAACACCCTAAGGATCTTGAACTCCACCATTTCATGGTTACTGCAGCCAGGGCTGTCCTTGAGCTTCACATTCCCCACCAGCCCCTCCTTGTTGGCGAGAATTGTAATTTCCTATTACATAGTAGTTGTAATTTCTTATTATACTCCCAATAAAAATGATGTTCTGTCTAATGTCAGTTTCCGGCAGTGCTAGCTGTAAATTAATTTACAAAAGAGATGATGGGAAGCTTTGCTGAATTGCACTTCCAAATTTGTATTATAAATAAATAGATCCATTAGTAATAACTGAATCAATTTTTTGAATATTAATTGCTTTCTTAGTGTGTGAGAACAACAAATCCTTATCCACCTATAAAAGTCACCCAGTGATCCTAATCATGTTCCATAATTTCTCAGCAGAGTGCAAATTATTTTTCACTTACAATATAAATTCTTACAGAAATACTATTTGTTACAAGGCATTTTATACTTCCGTAATACTTCTTGTGACAATAATATTTTTCTGCTTGTTATAATTTAACAGAACTTTTGATATTATTTTGGGCAAATAAAGGACAAATGTAAAGTACACATATGGACAAATAATCTATAGCAAGCACACTTTTCGTAATAATAGGAGCTAAATAAAGCTGAAAATTAATCAAATCAAATTAATAAAGCTAAGATCAGATCTGCAGCTATAGATGCCTGTTTTGTCTGACTTCCTGAAAAGTCAGCCAATACATTATAGCCCCTAATAAAGAAATTATTGTTGGCAAGTCTTAAATAAACATATTTCTTATGTCTAGAGTCTCCTCACCGTATTGGAAACCATCATATATTTTTAAGGACAACATGATTGTGCTGTACAATCTACATTTTCACTTCAATTGTGGGGAAAAAAAAAGGCCTCTAGCCTTCATAATTACAAAGATATTTTAATAAATGTGAATTGGATAAAAATACATTGATGTCTGTTTCATGCTGAAGAAAATAGCTCTGAGTGATACGTAAACGGCTTCACAGTGGGATTGTGACACTTGTGATATTTCGGTGTGAAGATTGTACTGTTTCATAGCTGCTTATTTTAGCAGAAATAGAAAGGAATATGTGGTGTTGTGAGTGCAAGTCTGCCTGCTCTGAGTGAGCTGGAGTAAAGCAGGCACGTTTTCACAGAATGATATGGGGTTGGAAGGAACCTCTGAAAATCACCTAGTCCAATCCCCATAGTTTCGTCAGGGATTGCTAGAAGATGCAGTGAAGAACTGAAGACTCAATGCCACGTATTTCCTGAATTAACTGAGGTATATGTTTAGATGAAATCAACGGTACTTTTCCTGGAATAAATTTATGCATTTTCATAGTAGTTCAAGATATTTAGGAAGACTCCACGTGGAGACTGGCCATAGTCAAATATATCTCTGCATTATAAGGGGAGTCCACTTCTTTCCTGGCATGAAAAACTTAAGACTGTGGTTTCGGAAAATGTTTTGCTTGTGGTTTAGCCTTCATTTTCCTTGAAAATTGTCCATTTGTCTGATCCAAGTAGTGAAATAAAACTGATAAACAAAAAAAAAAAGCAAGCTATTTCCATGCTTTCATGTGTGTCTTAATTTTTTTAGTCCTTTTGAAGGTCACTACTGCAGTCTATAGTTTACTATTTTTAAAAAGCACGTTAAAATAAAAAATGTGAGATTGTGCGAAATAGATTGATAAAATTCAGATCCTGTGTACTCCATGGGATCGTATAGGGTTAACTATGGCATGTGATATTGGAAATAAAAAGAGAAAGACTTGCACTGCTTCTTACAGTTTCTAGCAACATTTCTTTCTGTATTTTATGCTCTGGCTTCCTAAGCTATAGCGTCAGTGCAGGCACACATTGGCCCTTCAAGTAGTTGATTTTTCACATTCCAAAAAAATCCATATTTTTGTATCAGTGATTTATTTGGTCTCTATGGCTTGTTCAATTTTGATGGAATTGTGAAAACGCACCTCCAGAGTCCTAAGAACTTGGGAAAAGAAATAACCATTTCAATGGGAATGGAAAGCTACATGATCTCTCCCATTTGCCCCTTTTCCTGAAACATGTTTTCTACTTGATACTGAGCTCGTCGTCCTTACATGATTCCACATTTCTCTTTCTCATGTATTTTTATTCCATTGACCTATTCGGTTTTGCAAAAAGGTTATCTGAAGATATGCCAATATCATATCAATATCATATTTCAGTACTACTACCTTAGTGTCTCCATCAGGAAATATTCTGGGAAGAGGTACTTGAACCAGTACTTTCAGTGATAATCTCTTCATGCTTACTAGGGACTGACATGACATTCTGCCTGACTTTAAGCAGAAGTATTTGACATGGAGTATATTGGAATACGATACTGGATACACTCCTGTTAATTTTGATTCCAGCTCTGTTATCCTCCCAGTTCAATTATTCTTTTTCTGCATTTGCTTCCCACTTGTTTAGAGTTCTTGTAATCAGAATTATTCTGGATGACTCACTATGATTTTATGGCTGGTTTGCTGTAGAAATCAAAATACCTGAAAGAAGAATGCATCTTTGCAAATATCTTATGCTATAATTAGCAAAATATTTCTTTTCTGTCTGCATTGAATTATTATTATATTAATAATTCCATCACTTTACTGCTTTGTTGGTTATATGATGTATATGTTTTATACAGCTGAATATATTGTTAAGAAGAAAATAAAGCTGAAAAAAGTCACTGCTTAGACTATATTTAATAATAACAAAAAGTCATGTACCAAATCTGTAGCTAATGATCAGCCTGCTTCTTGTTTCTCGATTACGTGGTTAGTCACCCTTGTATTAATATTGTCTGGCAGCTCAAATAGAGGTGTGGTTAAAACTTTTATTTTTTGATCGTGAAAAGTAAAAGAAATATAATATTCAGAAAATATGTATACAGATATTTATATTTTGTAAGCAAATATGAAAAATGGGGAAAGTATTTACAAAATATATCTGAAGACTGGATAGTAAATGCTAAAGTGAAGATGAACATAGGAAAAATTAATTCTAGTTTTTTATAGCTTTCTTGCTTAATTTTGCAATTTGGGATTTTCAGTAGTGTCTCTAAGCTAGGCTTTGGTGTTTAATTTATTAGCGTAGGTTCTTTGGGTTTTGGCTTTTTTGTTTTTGGAGGTATTTACAGAAATAAAAATAAAATTGTTTTGGAATATTTAGGTCTGCCTGAAAGACACTGTGGAGGTAAAGAAGGGAGAAGTTGATTGTTTCTTGGGAGAGCATAAATTGGCAGAAACTTTTCTGTATTGTCACGTAGGCATGGTTACTCAAGAAATATGCTATACAAGCTTAATAATGTTACAAACAGGATTATTTGGCTTTTCTTGTATTATAGCCAGAAATTAGTATTTTTAGTTCGAAGTGTATAGTTCAAAGGTGAATATGGATTAATGACTGAAGAACCACCTACAAAAAAAAACAACCCACGAAACAGAAATTAGAGACTAAAATATCGCAGGTAGAATTTGTATTTAAGGACAGTCATACAAATCACTCGCCTGCATATTTTAATATACCCTTTCTTCTACTAAAATTTCATCAGAGTTAAAATTTCTCAGTAAATTCAGGCAGTGTCATTGTTCACCACTTAAATGTTGAGTCAGGAGAACCCATCTATGTCTTAGCAAGAAAGGGAAACTACTTTCAAGATAGAAATACCAGTATTTGGAGATTACTGTGACAAAGTAATTCTTTAAGAATGTGGTGGTGAGTACTTTCTTAGCTACATAACATCAGAACTTAGCGAATGAATGCTTTTCTTCTTCTGATTTAATTTGCTTATGGAACAGCACATCACCATTTATGTCTTATTGAATTATTACTGTGCAATGTAGCTTAGTAAATGTTATTATTTCATAGTAGGAATGACAAGAAATTGATTGAATTGAAGTACTTTTTTATTAGCATCCTGGGTTACAGCTTGTAAAATGATCTTGTATGTAGGAGATGTGGCAGCCAACATCAGAATGAACAAATGTTCAAAACTCCCAATCAAATATCGTTTACCTTTCTGACTTCTTTTTCATTACTTTTCGGCTTATGATTTTATTGTGATTTCAGAAATGTGATGGTTTCTGAGCTATAAAAATCACAAACCTAATCCTACTTAGAAGTGTTGTGACTGAAACGGCATGAAATCCTGTAGGCAACAGAATCCCATTCAAAATGGTTTTCTTTGGGAATTTGGTGCTCTGAATGACATAATGGGTATGCAAACTTCCAAATAATCCTAAGAAATTCTAATATTAAATAAGTGTTTACAGCTACAGTAAAAACAAGCAACCTTTGATTGTCTTTGTTACAAAAGTTGATCAGGAGAGAGTTGGATAGGGTACTCGGTGTTTCTATAAATAAAAGACCAGTGGTATTTTATGAGAATAAAATTGTACGTTTCATGGAGATCTGTTTGCCTTGTAAGGAATCTTGCACCTCTTTGTTTTGCGTTATCATTGAGTGTGCTGCATTTTATATTGGTGAAAATTGGTGCCTTTTGGTCCGGCATGCTGTACAAGCAGCAGGCCAACCCCCCCAACATATGGGGTGGGTTTTATGTGTGGTGTGTTTCTTTTTTTAAATGCATGTTTCTAGATAATTGTTAACAATTTTCTAAAATTATTTTTAGCTTTAGATCCGGCTAAAGATCCATGTTTAAAGATGAAATGTAGTCGCCATAAGGTCTGTGTTGCACAGGATCAACAAACTGCTGTTTGCATTAGTCACCGAAGGCTTACGCACAGGTAAATACTTTAAAAGTTAATCCTATAGACCTTTTTAATAGTGTTCGTGACTGACTATAAACCATAAATACACTATAACTAGTTTAGTTATTTAACAACATATAAGCAGAGGACTGGATTTTAGATGTAATTATGTATGCATAACTTGATTAGAATGTTTAATATTTGATATTTTAATAGCCTGATAAACTAGAGGGTGTACATATTTAAATATCGCAAGCTGCTTGTACAAATACATTTAAGGAAATACCTACTGTGCTGGTACAAAATCAATATAATGATTATGATGGTGTCCTGCTGCTGTACACTACTTTGACTTCATCACTTCTTATAGGAAGCTAGAGAACTCAAGACCGCCTGTTAAAGTGTAGGTAATGGACTGTTATAGAGTAAGTTGTTGGGTTTTTTTCTTTCTTTTTTCTCTTCTATGCATTCCAGTTTTCTTTGCATTCTGGACTGGTTAAATATAAGGAAGAAATATATGATAAAGTTATTCTGGAATCCAAATGTAGATTATTTCTATTCTTACTTTTTTGGTGGTGAAGAGTTCTAGATGCTTAATTTATGTAGGTCTTAGAGTGGCAAAATATTAATGTACTTCTGTGGCTTTTTCTGGGGCAGAAAATGTAGGGGCCTGAACCATACACATAGTTGAGTCATGAGATTGCTGTTAGCTGAGAAGATGGAGTCAAGTTGCATTTTTGGCTTTTTCTTTTTTTTTTTTTTTTCACTTCATTGTGGGAAACAGACCATAATAGAAAAGTTAAACTTCAATAATTTGATTGAAATAAGTGTGTGTTAAAATGCTTTGCTCAGTAGGGGCTGAAAAGAGTTAAGGAAAATAAGACACTTTCTTGTCTGATGTAAGAGGATTATTTCAAGCTTTTTAGAGAGCCAGTATAGTTTTGTGAATGATATAAGGAATGCTCTTCCAAGTGTCTAGCTATGTTAAATACACCAATAATTTAAACTATTCTTGATCCTCAGCTACAGTTAATTAGCAAAAAAGCTCTATATTATTTGTAGAGCTTGACTGTTTATATCAAACAATCTTAGTATAGAGTGAGACATTTTAGTTTGATGTATTGAATAAGGTGCAAGCACTATTATCAGACGAAGCTAGATGGTCTAATTTCAGCTGCGTGTCAACTGTTGGGAATATGTCAGTGTTGACTGTGAAAAGACAACCAATCATTTGAAATTTCTGAGAGATATTGCACACATAATTGAAAACAGGGAAAAAATGACATCTTCAAGTTAAGCATACATGCAGCAGGAAAGGACTGAATTTTAGACTAGATGAAGCTGCATACAGTGGTTGAATTAATAAACGTATTGATATCTGCCTTCAAACCTGTATTATTCTTCCCACAGTCCCTGGCAGTCTTTTAGAAAGGTAATATTTTTAAGAGACAAAGCTTGTCTTAAAATAATACAATCTCATAATGGGAAACTGGAATGGCAGCAACTAGTTGATTGTAATAAGGACTGCCAGTGTAGTCTTTTAAGCTAGATGATGCAATTCTCTACATACCTGTCCTGAACCAGGACAAGGTTTTCATAGAATCATAGAATGGTTTGGGTTGGAAGAGACTTTAAAGATCATCTAGTTCAACCCCCCTGCCATGAGCTGGGACACCTTCCACTAGACCAGGTTACTCAAAGCCCCATCCAACCTGGCCTTATACTCTTCCAGGGATGGGTCATCCACAGCTTCTCTGGGACAACCTGTTCCAGTGTCTCACCACCCTCATAGCAAAGAATTTCTTCAAATATCTAATCTAAATCTCCCCTCTTTCAATTTAAAACCATTATCCCTTATCCTATCGTTACGCTCCTTGATAAAGAGTCCCTCCCTGTCTTTTCTGTAGGCCTCTTTTAAGTACTGGAAAGCCACAATAAGATCTCCCTGGAGCCTCCTTTTCTCCAGGCTGAATGAAGGTCTTCATAGGAGAGGTTCTTCAGCCCTCTGATTATCTTTGTGATCCTCCTCTGGACTTGATCCAACAGGTCCGTGTCTTTCTTAAGTTGTAGGGTGCAATACTTCAGGTGGGATGTCAGCAGAGCAGAGTAGAGGTGCAGAATCACCTTCCTTGACCTGGTGGCCACACTTTGTTTGATGTAGCCCAGTATGCAGTTGGCTTTCAGAGCTTCAAGCGCACATTGCTGCCCCATGTTGAGCAACATCAGCCAATACCACCAAGTCTTCCTCAGGGCTGCTCTCAATCCATTGTCCACACATCCTGTATTTGTGCTTGGGATTGCCGTGACCCAGCTGCAGTGCCTTGCACTTGCCTTTGTTGAATTGCATGAGGTTTGCATGGGCCCATCTCTCAAGCCTGTCTGGAGGGCATCCCTTCCCTCCAGCATGTCGGCTGCAGCACACAACTTGTTGATGTTGGCAAACTTGTCAAGGGTGCACTCAACCCCACTGTCCGTGTCACTGACAAAGATGTTGAACAGTGCTGGTCCTGGTACTGACCCCTGAGGAACAGCACTTGCCACTGGTCTCCCAAGCTTAGATCTCCCCGTCCCCCAAGATTACCAGTTTAAAGGAGAAATCAGTTGGTTTATCTTTTCTTCCTAAAAAGGTTTTCTTCATGCGATCTCTGACCTTTCTGTAGTATGGTGGAATAAGAGTGTGAACGGCATATTCACAAGCACTCATGCCTGCTGGGCTCTTTACCACTGTTAATGTCTTTAGCCCAAGATTTTATTCCTTCACTGATTTCTACAATTTGCATATTGATTTTCAACAGAGCCATCTGTTTTTCCAAGTTCCAAAGGACTAATCCACTCATGTATAAGCCTTGGTAAAAATTAGATGAGACGTTATATTATTAACTGTTAGTTTATATTATCGACCTGATATAGGTAGATAACATAAATTTCTAATATATCAGCTGTGTGTATTCTGTCTGTCGTGAATAAATCCTTACAGAATTTCATCCCAGTAATTTTCCCTTTCCACTTCATCTCTGTGTGGGTGTGTTTGTGCACACGTGGTGTTATTCAAAGGTTGGATAATTTGAATAATCTCTTTGTTGTTGATGTTTTTAAAGAAAAGGCGGTTGAGGTTGTCTTCTGGATAAATAGTTTAGACATTTTTCATGGATTACTGGGAACTCTTCATAAAGTACTTGCCTGTAAATTTCCATTTGGACATATTTGCTGTATAGATCCAGGATATTCTTGAGATTATTCGCAAGACTCTTGCACAGGAACAGTAGTTTTAAGCATGTGAACTGATACAGTGGCAAAGACTAACCTCAAGAGACAGTCAGGGAAGAGGAGAATTTGTATACCTTCAAGATAAATAAAAGGTTTATGGGCACCTTTGGGCTACTCCAGGGAAAGAAGTGTGAAATACAGTTAGAGATGGATAGATTATTCTGTAGTGTCATCAAACTGAGATTCTCAGATTTGCAGTTAAATTCTCTGTTACTAGAAGGAGCATTTACAAGGAGCCCTATTACCTTGTTCATAAATTTCAGTATATAACATAGAGAGGTTGCTGTTCAGTGAAGGCAGTTGATTATATCAAATGGAGAAATCACATTACTAATTTCTTTAGGGTTTTTGTTAGAGATTGACCTGCAGAAAGAGCACTTAAGCAGGGAAAATCTGTTATTCATTCCATGCTGTCCCAGGTTTTCTTATCTGTACAGTACAATTTCCAAACTATTGTAGCCCTGTATGGATTACTGAGGGTACCCCAGTACCGCACAATGGAGCGTGTGATTGGTGGATATCCGGCCATCTGCAAGGCTGCTGGTGACATGACAAGACACGGTCCCAACAGGATCAGCTAGTGTGACAGTACACTCTACCGGTGTGATGATTGTACCTGTGTTTTCAGAAGTATTCAAATTTATATTAGCTCGAGGATCTGAGGACTGTGCTCTGGCCACAGTGTGCTTGCCTTTGCGTGGCTTCAAAACTGGGTGCTGCATCTTGTGCCCATTTCATGGCACTGTGGGTCTGGCAAGCCTGTTGCTATTTCTTCCAATTCTGTGGCAGCAGAGATCATGGTTTCCCCTCAGTCTTGAGGTGTTGCACATAAGGTTCATTTCCTTTTCTGGGAGACTGCCAAGATGGCAAGTCCTCTTCTAGTACACTTCTGCAGTGCCACAGCATCCTGATGCAAGAGCTTCCTTTATGTACTATCCTGGAAAGACTGAACAGTATCTGACAAGAAGGTGAATTAAGTGTAGATTGTTAGTTGTGAGAGTAGTTTGGAGTACCAGAGCTTTAGGAAGCATGGGAGTATGGTTAGTGGGGCCACATTTTTGTTGGTAGTAGGCAATTGCATTTGCATTTCTGCTGGCTATAATTGTGTTGGAAGCTGTGTTCTGTTTGCTGTGCTGTTAGCTGTGTCCTGTGAAAGAAAGTTTCCCCTTTAACAGGGGAAAACATGCAGAATATATATTGTTATTTATCCACACGCTTCCATGTGGATTGCTGTGGAAAGGGAGAGCTGCCTGCACTAGAATGCATGATAAACAAATAACTCATTCTTGTGTAAAATAGAGCTTTTCATTGATTCTTTGAAACTCTAGGAATTGACATTAACTTTTCCTTTTGCCTAAATGGTGTCTTACCATGCTTTTGTGCTTTACAATTTATTGGTTAAGTGATAGGCTTTATGGGGGGGAGAAAACCCATTACAGTGTCTGTACATGCAATAATTAAATGCTTTGGAGTATACCTCATTCAGTTACACGTGCAACTTGCAGAATATTGGAATACAGTGTTGCAGACACTGTGATACAGCAATGTAAATGTTATGGTGACAAGCAGGGTATTCATCATACTAATAAACATTTGTCTAGTCGTTTTTCTGTATAAACTGTGAAAATGAGGAAACTGCAAGACAGTTTTGGGCCAAAAATCACGTTCCAAGTAAATCTGAGTGCCTTTGATATATTAGAACCTGGTCACTAACCTTGTACTTAGTGATTGATCCTAGTGGAATCTGATAAACAGTGTCTTTTTCCTCTTCCATAAGTAAAAGATACGTACTGTATAAAATTGATTTGATACATAAAATCAGTCAATGCTTGGATGCATTAAGTTATTCAGTGTGTTAAATACATGTGCAATTTTACTAGGTAAATGTAGGTATGTCTATTTTATGAACTCCTCACCATACGTTATGCCCCCCTGCCCCCATTGTGAAGGACCTACTATGCTTTTTATGAGTTCGTTTATGTAAAATGTGCAGATCAACACAATGGTTCCCTGCTATGGGAGAAACAGATTGCACTTGTCTCTGCCATGTTATATCCATAGCATGTTAAGATGGAATTGAAATGTTTAAAGACTGACAGCTATTGTGTAAGGGCGTCAAGCTTTCTTTTTCTTTCTATTGGATTTCTCACTCTCTCCCGTAGTTTATGCATAAGTTTCAGAGTAGGAAGAAGCAACAAGGCAGGTTCTAGAGAAGTGTGCAGACTGAATCTCTATAAAATGTGAAGCTGGGTAGGTGGGCAGTATAGAGGGCCTAATGATACCGAATTCATTATTTTAAGAATTAAGGAGAGAGTGGTGGGTGTTATCTGGGTAAAATGTTTCCTTTGGAGTTTCTTAAGAATTCTATGAAGTTAACTTAGGTTTAGTAAGAATTGTCCGTGCTCCTAAGCTTGTGTGGAGTAGGACCTGCATTTTGTGTTTAACAAAACTTTTCTAATATTTCTGCCTGTGGGCACAGTCTTAAAGTTACCATGATTTCATTATTAAAGCATGTTAAAAGTGTCACTTTATTATAGACTCACAGAAGCTGATAGTGGTAAAAATTTCACTTAATCTAATTTACTAAGGTAGGGTAGTTTGATAGTTTGATAGATTTTGTGCTAGCACTTAATCTTATTTCAACTTCCTTTAGGCTTTTGATTAAATGACATTTCCAAGTGCTGATTTGGTTCAAATCATTGGTCATCTAGTCCATTATCTTGGCTTGGACTCTTACCATCAGACAGTGGTTTTGAAAAACTTGGAAAACCAGCCTAAATACTCTTTTATATGAACTGGATTATCAGAAGTTCTTCCCCGAGTGTGTTCACCTTAGTATTATAACATAAGGAAAATGTTCCATCTCAGCTTTGAAGTGATGAGTGTTAGGCCCTGAAGCATGAGATGGGTTAACCTTTTCCTGTTATGGATGATGTGACAGAAGCCCAGAGTATATTTCAAGTGCTGCTGAACTGTAACACTGATTCCACTGTGAAAGCAAACCGAAACCTCTCCTGTTCCCTTGCTGTGGTACTGCATGGCTGAGATTGTCCCCAAGCATGAAAAGGGACCAAGGCTAAGTATTTGAGAGGCCCATTTGATAAGAAAAATGCACACGCATACATATGTGTGTACATACATGAAGATACATACAAATAAATATGTACACCTGTGTACATATATTTTCTGTTCATATTGTAAGATACAGGTGTCCCAGATTTCCACAACATTGTGTTTTCGAATTTGAAGTATTTTACTGGTCACTTTCATCTTACAATAAAAGAAAGGCTTTTCGACTTAGACTTGCTACCACTAAGTTTTGGATTTAAAAATAAAAAAGGCAACAAAAAAGAAAATCAAAAGAAACAAAAGCTGTAATTGCATATCTGTAGTTAGTATTAAGTAGTCTGAGCAGTTTTGAAAGAGTCTATTAGAATTGATATGGAAGATGCTGTATTTCATGAGAAAAAGGGAAAAGCAGAGAAGAAGGAACAGTATAGCTTTATGGCTTTTCTGTATCTTTAGGTCATTTTATTATGATTTCAAAATAGACTTGCAAAAAACTGAAGCAAAACAAAGGATTTGCTTTGGGCAGATTGTGTAAAAGTTGCAAACACCACTGTTTAGGATGTCATCATTTCACATTATACTTCTGCTGAAGAAGGCCAGCTGGTGCAGTTAAGTCCCTTATTGGAAATTTTAGTCCGATTCATTACTGTGATTTGTAGTTGTACACAGAAACACTTAATCATTCTTATGCTCCAAGCTCTATTGAATCTACTGAAGGCTTTCTGGTTCTTTGCATAATTTGTGCTGCCAGTCTGCCAGGTTGGCAGTGTTTCAAGCTTGTTGCATTATCTGTGTTTGTTTGCACAGGAAGTGATGCTGCACGTAGGCTGAATTTACAGTAATTCTTTTGTAATAAGCTAATGAGCAACACTATTTTATTCACAATACTAACATTATATAGCTTTGATTAGTCCAATTATTGTGTAACTACGCCATTGTGATCATACAGACACTCTACAAAGTACTGAAAAGGAAATTTGCTTAGCCATAGCATAACTGAAATTGTTGAGAAAATAATTTGGACTTTTATGTCCTTAAAACAGAGGTGAAAATGTGAACATTTTGTATATTTTTTTATATGCAATTTAATTTAATTTATTAAAGGAAAAAAGTGAAGCTTCATTTTTTCTAGCTATTTCATTGCATTGGTAAGGAAAAATGGTGACTATGCGTCATATGTTTTGCATATGTTGTGAGAGCCTGTTCTTTCCTTGCTACAGGTATGTTTCTTCCATGCATTTTAGTGGGAGTTGTAGATACACAGCTAGAGGAAAACAGAATCATGTAATGAAATTCATTCTTTCTCTATAAGTAACTTCTAACACTAATGGAACATATATATCTGAATTCCCAGAATATATTACAGTTGTCCATATCAGCCTTACTATTTATTAAGGTTGTAACTTAGCTATACAGTATTTATACTTTTTTGCAGACAAACTTCAAAGCACAAAAATTCCTGCCCTGCCCCGAGCCATGTCTGTAGAAATCTAAAATAAAAGTTTTTTAGTTGCTAATGTATTTTTTTTTTTATTGGTATGTAATATGTTTTGTAGGAGATCAAAACAAACTTGAAGTAAAGGACACCTAACCAGAACTTCCCTATTCTATTTATTCGCAGAACAGGTATTTTCCACTATACTTTTCCCATTCAACATCCATGATACACCTATTTAAGGAAAACATGGAGTCCTACCCTAGACTAATTCAGGTGGGCTTTGGTTAATTTAGTAAATCCTAGGCCTGCTTATGTTTTATCTGCTCCAGTAATCTTTTTCAGATTCTCAGTGGCCTGTAGGAATGAGAGGGTGCACTGGATAATCATAGAATCACAGAATTGTCTAGATTGGAAGGGACGTTTAAGATCATCTAGTCCATCAGCCTAACTCTGATAAAAAACCCATCACTGAACCATGTCCCTAAGCACTTTGTCAACCCGTCTTTTAAATACCTCCAGGGATGGTGCCTCAACTACTTCCCTGGGCAGCCTATTCCAATGCTTAATAACCCTTTCAGTGTAAAAAATTTTTCCTAATATGCAATCTGAACTATCCCTGGTGCAACTTGAGGGCATTTCCTCTTGTCCTGTCTTGCCTTCTCTTGTTCATATTCTCTTGCCTGTGACTTGGAGAAGAGACCGACCCCTGCCTCTCTAATCGGTTGGCATGATGAGATTTTCAGTCATCCTGAATGTCCTGCTTTCCATTTTTGCAATGAGATTATAAATTAGGATTGGGATTTTTTTTCTCAGGAAAATGGATCCCATTTTACTGTATTTCTTTCTGTCTTGGTGACAGTGGTTGAAGGCACACTCTAGTACCACCTCCTAAAAGGCAGTAAATTGGGACAGTTCTGTTCAAAAACTAGAACACAGAAAAGAATTAGGAAATGTGATGTCTGATCAAGTAGAGCATTGGTGCTAGAGTGTACAATTTTTGACTAACCCTACAGGATGTTAATGTGCTGTCCTGTTAGTAAAAAAAATGGTTTGTGTTTATTTTGTTGTTGTTGTTTTTAAACGGTCTTTTCCCTTACAGTATTCCTGAGAATTTACTACTTAAAAAGATTGCCTTTTTGTTAACAAAATTAAGAAGACTGATGAAGATGATGCTTATAAATGATTACTCTGTCCTTAACTATAAAGTTGTAATTGTACTTCATAGCAGTAAAATTAATTGTGGACAATTATGTTACTGTTGAAATAATAGAAAATAATAAAAGTAAAATCTTTGAATATTCCTTTATCAGAAAAATTATGCAAAATGAATTCAGGAACAGTTCAATACCCCTTCTTACAAATACCCATCTAAAGTAAAGCTTGCTGTTTGTTCTTGTAGTGCTTTAAAAATTAGTTGTCAGTATCAGTTTTCAGTATACTTTATTAGCATACATTATCAATTGTAAAATCGCTGATGCAAACATTTGTAATGAATTAGTGCTTAATTTGGAATTTGTTGGTGGGTTGTGTGTTTCGGTGTGTTTTTTTGTCTTTCAGTGTTACTGAAATACTCTAATACTGGGTAATGGAACAGAATAACACTTTGGGATGCTTACATGTGGAGGGTTCTTTTGCAAGTTTTAAAAATTTCATGTGGATCTGATTATAATTAGGTGCTTTTATTTCTAGAAAGTATCAATTCTAATGCATTTCATTTTGTGTGAAGATCTTGCTTCATAAGTTGTGTTTATAGACTCCGAATACATCCGAATACGTTGTTTTGCTTACGTACCAGTGGTGAGAAAACTGTTAAGTGTGTGAAACTGAGTAGGAGTAGTGTTCAGGGAACAGAAATTGTTTTTCTAATTTCCATTTGTGTAAAACACTGCATTTAAGGTTTCCAAAGATGAAAAATACATTAATTGCAGGAGCTGGAGATGTTTTTCATTGTAGAGTGAAGTATATGCATTTATTGGTTCTTTCCAGTAAAATATACTACTGCTTTTTGGAAATCAAATAGCATACCTATGACAGTAAAGGCATGTCAGGTGTCACTAAATGCTTAACTTTGTTACATGGTCAGTTGTGTAAGGGGGCTTTATGTCTGTTTGGCAGCATTTTGATATTTCGTTTTCACTTAAAACCAAACACCAAAATTCTTTTCATATGTCCAGATTGTCAAAAGTAAGTTCACTTTATAAAACGCTGTAGTCGGCTACAAAAGTACAATAATATTATACTTAGAGCTATGGCTTCTTCCACAGACTACTAGTTTATCAGATCCTTATTGCCTAAAAAAAAATTTCTTATTTTATGATTTAACCTAAATATTAGAACACTTATACCATACAAATACTTTTCTTAAAACCCTTATGCAACTTCTGTATTAGTAATAGTAATAATACTAGTAATAAATTCTTATAATTGCAATACAGTTTAGGCCGGATTTTAAGTTTCCTGAATCTGCAGGTTCCACTGCCTTAATTCAGGCAGAATCTATACAGTTGTTTCAGGGATGCTTTGGGTTTATTGCACATGTGCAGACTATCCACACGGTGCACAGCACCGTAGATTCTGTGTCCAGAAATCTCAGAAAAAATGCTCAGATTGTGTCTAGACAAAGCTTCTGGGTGAGGAAAAGAATATGCCATACCTGAAGAAACTTGCACTCAAGGTAGCTGTGACTCCAATGTGTACTGGTTTGATTACTTTCAGGGAGGCTTCTTTCAAATACAGACCTTCAATGATATATTTGAACATACAAGGACAGGTAGACTGGGGATAAAATTTTTATATGCATTTTATAGTAGTTTGTTGGGTTTTTTTATAGGATTGAAAAAGTGCACAGAAATTGGAATATTTCATAATTTTATAGATCACCTGTTACTTGAAGGTGCAATAGGATAATGCTTATAATATAAGCACTTTACTAGCAGACACAGACTTGAAATTCCTAGCCTGTTCCATAAAACAATTAAAAAACAACAGCAACAATAAAAACCAAAACAAAAACATAAAAAAGAAGTCTCAAAACTCTGGCTCTTCAGGACAACTTTTCTCCACTAACTAAGGGGATAGAGAGAGTAATGACTAAACTACTTCATAGCACCTATGGATCAATCCACCCAAAATGTATTGTCTTACAAGAATATATATTCATCAACACTTAATTTTTTCACTGTGGTTTAAGATGATACAATTCTTCATGTTTTCAAGCGTGACTATGCATGATGACATCATTTATCTATTCTGCTTTCTAATTATTATTCTTTCTACCTTAATTGTAGATTATTTTAATGCAGGGACTAAAGTAAGAACTGTTGTAAAATACAAGTATTTGAATTATAGAAATAATGCCTGTTTCACAGAGGAATGTACCTACGTGGGCTTTTTCTTGTCATGGAGGTTTCATATATGTAAAAATTTAAAATAGTTAACTTTATTGTAATTCAGGGGTTACTTCATTTCTTGATCAGCCTAAGATCTGGGCACATAAATATTTCTGAAATATTTGTACGTTGAAGAATGAATTCCCCTTGACTTTGCCATTCATTTCCAATGAATGTTTGTAGTACCAAGATTTGTATGCTCATGGAAATTAATTTGAAGTTTTGATCCCTAAATTCAACAGTAGTATTTTTCTAAGCTTTTTGATGCTTTTGTGTAAACACATGCTTTCCCAAGTGAATTATGAAATGTTTTTTTGCCCCTCAGTGGGGGCAGAAAATACCTGTTTCCATTTATGGCATCTCTCAATAGCTTACTTTTTTCCTTCCTCAGTGTAACCATGGCCTTTTTGTCACTCTTACTACATTGCAATTTTGAGACTTAAAAGATGGATTTGTGGTTGATCTTCTAAAGCAAAGTATTTGGAAACATGTTCAACTCTGAGGCTAAGAATGGTTAATCTGTTGTTTTTCGGAATCATGACTTTGAAATTAGGCAGTTAAATTAGGATAAGTGTGTTTTGGTATGCAGAATACAAGGGGTGCCCGGCTGGGGCACCAGCGAGGGCCCCAGTTCTATGAAGGTGGAGTCCCTCTAGGAGCAACTGAGCAGAGCAAAAGCTGAGGCAACAAAGCATCTTGTTTTTCAATTTTTCTGAACAGTTTGAAATAATTTTTAAAATAATTAGGGAATTTTCCAAACTGCATGATGCAGAATGAAGAAGTCAAAGTGTAAACAAAACCCTAAAAGCTGAACCACAGTTCTCTTGGTGTTGCCATCATATAAATATTTATTATTGCTTTTTTACCTTTTATAGCATGTTTCTGTTTCCTTATGATTTGGTCCCTTGACATTTTTCTTGCAGCTTTCTTTACTGTTCTTCTCCCTCTTCAAATAACTCTTCTTCATTTTTATATACTACTTGGCTCTTTCACAGTACTTCATGTTTTCAGTCAGCATTGTTTAATGTTCCTGCAGTCGTGCCTACAAACCTGAAATACGGCCTGGTAAGAGATGACTTATGGGTGCTTGAATGGAGAAGGGATAGATTATGTATTATACTGTAGGTACCATTTATGGAACCCACATTAGAGTAATTTAGGAAGGAAGAAAGTAAAAAGAAGGGAGAGGCTAGACTGAGGGTGCTTATGTACATTATTAGAAAAAAAGATCAAATTAAAATGGGAACCTTACCAACTTTCTTAATGACAAAAGAAATTATATGTAGCTTTTTGTCTACCAAGTTATTTTGTGGAATAGAGTTGAGGGTTTTTTTATGAAGACATAATGGGCAATATAATGCCAACATACATAAAAGAGAACTTCTATCATGCTAGACTAAATAATGTGAGACACCATTACAGTAGTTAGCAAAACTTCTTTTGACAATTTGTTTCTCTTTCATATCCTGGCACAGATATATCTTCATGGGTATCTCTGTTTTATATTACATTTTCATCTTTAAAATTATCTATTTTATTTATATGTGTGAATTAGCAGCCAAGACAATCTCACACTTTTAATCTATTTGGTGTTCTTGCCTCAAGCAACAGCACAAATAATGCTTTCTGTTTCAAAAATAGCTTATTTTAGACTTGCCAATGAAAATAGCATAGCAAGGTTTTGTTTTAAATTGTTTGCATTTTTTCCAATAAAGCAATATCCCTATCTATCTCTGTGGGTTTTATCTATGAAAAAAGCAGGCTAATAAGTAAAACCAACTATGAATTAGTTTAAACTGGAACTTTTTCAATCTCTAAAATTGCACATAGTATATAAAAAAATGCTAAATTATTTCCTAACGATGAAGGGAACATTTTTTCCTCCAGTATGAACCTCACATGGATTTGATCAGAGATGAAGGAGAGTATTATAAATAAAAAATACTTTTTGGAGAACAGCAGTATTGTTGCAAAATATGATTATGTTTCAAAGAATACGGACAAACACAAGCAATATGGAGTCAAAATGGAGGCTGCGCAAGTGTTACTCTTTCTTTTAGTAAGATTAGCTGGTGCAGTGCTTTGTGGAATTAGGTTTTATATTTATTCAGAGTTTTCCCCTCTCCTCCCATGAAGTTTGTCAACACAGATTTTTATATTTGTTCAGGGAATTTCAGCATATTTGGCAATATGGCTTACCATGGTCTACAGACCTGTTCGACAGTGAATCTGTAATAGAAATGGTACTCTTGGTGCTTTGGGCTTGCCATACGTATGCATGAATTTCATTGCATGGGCACACGCTGAGATCAATTAGCTGTCTGAGATTTAAGGAGAAACACTCCTGACCTATTAGAAGCTTAGCCTGTCTTCAGTAGTAAGCAAAAGAAAAATAATGAAAATCTTCAAGTTTTTTTTAGTGTAAAAGAGTATCAGTAGAATAATTTAGTACAATACAACAGATGATCTTCCGTGAATAATTTAACCACTCAGTTTCGCCCAAGTATCATCTTACTGTGCACTTGTTGCTATCTTTTCTGAGCAGACCTCTGCGTCAGGTTGTCAGCTTTATCTTCCCATTTTCTGATGTTACCAGACACCTTTCATAAATTCAGAAGATATCATACCAACAGAAGAGGTAATACCAAGTTAGAAGCCTTTCCGTCTCTTACCCAACACCCCTTCTTCCCCTCCCTCTGGGGGTACAAGAAAAGTGGTGCTGATATGAGCTCTTCCATCTATCTAGAAAAGCACTTGAAATTTTACAGTATAAGTTGACAGTTGGCTAAAGGAATTCTGTTTTTCATAGAAATGCCATAGCTGTTAACCAGTGTCAGAATACATAAGTATAGTTTTGTGAGGCACTGATATGCAGACACACATCAGTCTCTTCAGAACTCATGAGGTGTGAAGCAGTGTTGTTTGCAGCTTGCAAGTGGTCTTCTAACACCCAATTAACATAATCTAAAAGTGTCACAGCTTTTGTCACAAGTGGGTTAATGTAATCACAACAGCAAAACCAGTTCAAAACCATGCTTCATTTTTAATTTAAGTACTGTATAGAGATTACTTGTAATCCTGAGCACCATTGCATAAGACAATTTTCTGTTCCAGTGTGTGCTATGCCTTAGAATCTATAGCTACAGGCATGATATTTTGATTCTTTTGAAATTATTTAGGAAGGTAATGCCTTTTGGCTGCAGAATAAAGGGCAAGGAATACTAGCACTGGAATTATCAAGACAGCTGGCCCATTTCAAGCCTTATTGCTCCTCAGTACCAGGCAGTAGGTAGTATATAAAGAGGCCTGGTTCTATTACCTGGTTTTCTTGTTTAGCAGAATTATACTTGATTTAGGCTAGTATGAGTCCAGTTTAAAGTTGTTTAATTAAAACAGGTGTCCAAGGTAGGCTATATTACACAGTACCCGTAATATAGCTGATTAATGTAAAAAAAAAAAAAAAAAAAAAAAAAAACATTGTTGCTGTTTAAGCAAAACAGGTGTGGTACTTCTGGAGGTGGGACGAGCAATAAATTAAAACTGGTAGGTTTAAGAAATTGCGCTGTCAGGTGGTGGGAGCAGCAGCCACACAGAGGAACGCACTGATGAATGGACTTAGGTACAGTAGAATGAAGCCAGAGGAGAGGTGGGGAGAAAAAACAAGTAATATTCACTGTAAAGCTGTGTTCCAGAGCAAAGAACAGTTATTAAAATGGATGACTGCAAGGTTGTGTGCCATAAAGAGACTCTGAAGGAATCTTGAATCACTTATGCAATTAAGGAATACTCAGACACCTGAACATGAATACTTTGGATGTATTCTTTCTAAGAGTGGCTTATTATTCCTCACAGGTGTAACAAGGAGCTTGGAATTGCTAAATATGATATGCAGACACAGATACTTCCTTATGACTCTCCTTGAATTTTACAATTTTGGCTCAAAATAGGTCTATGTTACACATATATCATAAGAAAGTAAAGTACTAAGCATGCAATGCACTACTGTATGTGGTGTTAGAAAAGAATTTCAGGTAAATTTTGCCCTCAAAAGAATGGGTTATTCCCTGTTCTTCTCCCCATGTCTCCATTCGTGAGAGAAAAGACATGATGATGGTAGAAGTGTCATCAGTATAAATAAGGTGTAAAAGGAGAGACAAGTAGCAACTGTAGTGAATGCCACAGAAATTTGTTTTAAATTCAGACCTAAGGGAGTGGAACATGCTGATTTTTATGATGCTTCTATAAGTTGTATTGTGCTATACCCTTTTTCAGTTGAAGTGGTAAAACCGAAGCTGGTATAATTAAAAACTATAAAACACTTGAAAAATGTATCAATACAGTAAAACATTCAAAGATAAGTAGTGCAGCAGATCAGTTTGCCAGTTGAACAATTATTAAAATATATGCTTCATTTTCTGGAATTTTTTTGGTAATTTCTGGCAAGGGGACAGAAAGAGAAAGCTTGTACAAGCTGCATCCAATTAGTATCATCAATACTGTATTTCTTTTCATTTGTTTTCCCCTGTAGTCTCTTGATTTTGTCAGTTAAACCTGGGATGTGATGGAGGAGAGTCAACTTCTGCTTTATTAGTCATTATAAATCATAATAGTGTGTTTTCTGCTGATAATTGCAAAAATTATCACAAGCTGTGCACAGAGCTCGAGTGGATCTGCAATATATGTATGTCCATGTGTGTATATCTCAATACATATTAGTATACATTTTGGTATAAATGTATCAAATTGTGAAGATAAGCAAGAAACATGCTATATCAGAGTTACAAACCACCACATCTAAAAGTGTTGAAAAAACTATTTAAAATAACGTGTAGTATGAACTTTGGATCTGAAATGATAATGTCAAATACATAACTGGAATGAGTTAGGGATTTGTGAGTACTAGTAAAAATCTATAGTAGCAATTTTTAGACTTGTTACACTGATGCAGTCCTGTTGTAGTTTACAATAAATTCATGACTGCCAGGCCTACTATACAGGAGGATGGTTGGCCGAACTCCTTGAATGTAGTTAGCAAGATCCTTGTGGTGATACATTGCTGTGATTTATTTAATTATAATTCACTATAGCATTTTTCATTGGGAGCTAGGCTTTTGCACTTGAGTGTGGTGGCAATTCTTATGTTTTTGGTTTGTTGATGTTCTTTTCACAGCAAAGTTGTCTAGTAAAAGTAAGTTCAATAACATATACACGAATTCAGCAGCAGTGCTGTTTGGACCATAGGCCTCTGTTGTTTTAAGTCTTCCTTAAGAAAAAGTAAAAAAATCAAGTAAATATTTCAATTCCTTTAACAAGTCTAGAAATAACTAAGTTAAAAAAATAAGAATTGATTATTAAATCTGGTTTGCAAAAAGTGCCTTTACCAATGTTTGTATGAATATGAAGGTGGGAAAAATTGTTCTTTGTTTTATGTCTGTTGTAAGTCAGGTCTTGCAAAAGCTATAGAGGCATTTTTAAATATACAATTTGTAAATGAAGGGGGTAGCAAATTAATTACTGAATATAAATTATAAGACGTGAAAACAGTTTCATAAGTTCTGTGTAAATGGATATGTTATAAATGTATGTATGTATATAAATGGTTCTGTGTAAATGTAAAATGTTCATGTTCCCTGCCAGCAGTCTTATTTTTACAAGTGCTTCTGTCTGGGAAGAGGCATCACAGGACTGAGACAGTACAGTACATACATTTCACATTCCCGATGAACAGTAAGGATAGAGAGATTATCAGTGTTGTTGTAAATAACAAAAGATGATCATATTAAAGTTTATGACATTGCTGTCTCATTTGTCTGCCACAGTATCACAACATTGTAGGAAAGTATGAGTAACCATTTTGACACATAATGGCACTATTCCTGAACTATATTTGCTCATTATAAGTAAAAAAAAAAAAAATTAAAAAAAAATATTACTTGTTGTTCTTCTCCCTAGCCCAGTTCATTTCAGGCTGAAAAAGATTTGTTTGTTTTTGTAGAGACTCTTCTTTACATATCTTCGCTGATAAGTGACTTGGGTCATATCAGAATGCATTTGACTTCTTTCAGTGCTGACAAGTGAAGCTGTTTTTAGTGAAATTGAAGTTTTTTAAACAGATTGGGCTGACCTTATAAAGGCAAGAATGGCAAATATTTTTGTCAAAGAGAATTAAGAAATGTGAAATAAAAATCTTAAGAGAATACTAAAACATTATTTCCACAGGTGTTTACTACTGGTTTGTGTTTAGCGTTTTATTCTCTCACTGACTACTGTCAGAATAATGTATAACACTCAACACTTAGAACTCTGTTTCTTCTTGTAAAAAGCTGAATTTTACCACAAAGTTTAAGTAAGATTATCTTAGACCCTTATTCCATGACATGAAAATAAAGCAGAACGAAGGTCACACTGTTGTCAGTAGGCAGTCCCAAATATTACCTGCTCTGAGTACACAATCTCATTTGTAAGCTTATGTTAAAGATGTTATTAGTGTTTTAATATGTAATATATGGGAAAAGCACATCAATATTTGTAACAATTTTAATGTTAGTTGAGAGCTTTTCAGTCGTTGGCATATGTGAGGGGAAAAAAAACCACAAAGATAATAACTTGTGTTAATAACAGTTTCAGAAAAATTGATAGGAAAGACTCATAAGAATATCTTCTATTGATTTTTTTTTTTTAAATATACAGTTCATATGTAGTTTGCATAAAACACTGAAAAAAGGAATCTTCAATCATATATAAGAACTTGGACAAATTTTATCACTTTTTGTCACTTTAGTTAAATGTAAAGGTGAATCTTATAGCTGTAATGTGTATTTTGGGTTCTCATAGAACAGAGGAAACATTCTGAAACATCTGCCTTGGGCTAGCAACATAAGTGACACAAATCTAAAGAAGTTTTATTGGGGAAAAAAAAGTAACCTTTCTGGGAGAAAAAAAAAAAGATTTGGTCAAATACATTATATGAATATATTAAAAAGCGTGAAAAGGGTTTTTTGGTTGGTTTTGGTTTTGTTTTTTCTCCTGAAGGTTACATCATCTCAGCTTTTATGTTATGTTGTTGCTGGGAGGGTGATGTGTTTTCCAGAATATTACAAATGCTATTCATGAGAGTGTACCAACATCTTGAAGTAATTTTACCATTGGTATATGAATATAAAAATGCCTTCCAGTAGATAAGAGATTAATTTACTACATGAAAATGGTAATTTAAAAAATGTAAAACAGATGAGTTTGGGGAAAAAAAATAGCAAGTACAGAACGAATGAAAAGCTTAAATGGTCAAGCTGTATATTATTGTAACTTCTGCACTACACCAGTCACTTTGCAGAAATAATATTTCTTTTGTTATCTTCAGTATTTAGTGTTTAGAAGGAAAAAAAAAACACGTTTTTTTGAAATTGATCATCAACTGATTCTTTTTGCCTCTCAGCCTACCTAAAGAGCTGAATATAAAGTTTAGAAGAATGCAAATAAACTTTGTAAGTACTCAAAGAAATTAAAAGTTTTAGGCTGGCTGCTGGCCTTCAGATTCAAGTGATTGACACAGCTGACATGCACGATGATAACATTAAAGGGAAAAAATGGAAATTCTTCTTTCAGGTATTGATTACTGTGATGCTTATAGAGGGACTTTTCTTCCTCCTCTGTTTTCATTTTCAAGCAGTGTGACTGATCCCATATGAGGGAAGAAGCAGCTGAAAGCATGGGCAGCAAAAGTGCAACTTGCACTTGCAAGGCAACGAGACAGACAGATTGCCTGAGAATCACTCTGTTAGCAGGGCTGTGAATGTGATGAGTGGGATATCAATCTACTTTTATAATGGTGAAAGAACATATTTTTGGCAGCCAGTATTTTGAGCCAATAGGAAAATTAGCTATTTTCTAGTGAAAACTATTCTGTAATTATACTCAACATAAAATAATAAATCTTGTAGGAGTGGCCATTCTAATAGTAGTATTAATCAAAATATTGTCATTATTTGTCATCTTTGGGCTGCAGAAGAGGTTATTAGTTATTTGATTATGTTTCATTTATTTTCATTTGTTTTTTTAATTTATTTTTTATGTTTTTTTCTTCACTTAGTTATTTTTTTATGGATCATAGGCGTTAAGACACTTTCTGATGAGAACTCTATCTGTAATTTGACTATCAAATTCAGGTAACAAAAAGTATCATATTATGCAAAACAGGCTCTGAATTAACAACTTTGACTTCTCTCTCAATAATAGCTACATAATCATTAAAAAATTAAACCAATACCCAACCCTGCAGTTTTGTAAATATGAAACATGATGTTACATAGGACCCAAATTTAAATTACAGTATCCAAATCTGATTATTGCACTTTGCTTATTATTAGGGAGTGTTTAGATTCCTGTTCAACAAACTGTAAGAATGTGAGAGTTGACATGATCATCTGGTCACTGTCTAGTTCTTAATTATTTTAATTTACTGAAGAGAACTGGGGGGGAGGGGGGTTGGTTTTTGTTTTTTTTTTTTATTTTGTTTTGTTTTTGTAAAACAAAAAAGTATTCTTCTTTATTAAATCATGTGTAAAAAGAAAAAGGAAATTGTTTTAACTTCTATGTTATCTGAAAAAATTCGCTGTTATAAGAAAACTTTGTAGAATCTCTCTGCTTTGTTTTGAAACACAAATTGATTTCTTTGTTAAGTTTTTTCCAATAACACTAACAGATAGTGAATATATTTATATTCAAAGAGATTTGGTGTCAACCTTGCAGAGTCTAGCTATGCAATGTTCTGTCTTTGCAAAATAGAAAATGATGGTTTTGATAGCTGTTTAATAATTCTTTCAGCTCTATAAAATGAAAACAGTTTTGAGAAAAGGTGGTAACTCTAAGAGAAATGATTAAAAAATTGCATTATGACAAGGTCAAACACTTAGATTAGCATAGAAAACACCTATGAAATACATTTGCATATCTTTGCATGTGATTGAAAAATGAACTATAAGTTCATAAGTTAACATACACTATTAAAAATCTTTCTCAAAGAATACATTATTGCTTTACCAAAGGGGGATCTGTGTGTGTATGAATCTCAAATTTATTTTTCAATATTCCCTATGCATTCTATCAACTGAAATATGTGTAAAATTATTTGAGGCCTCAGTTCTGTAATTAGTTAAAATTGTGAGCATCCTGTGTAGTCACTGGAGCTATTCAAGCCTGCTCAACTTTATTACTGGAAGAAACTCTCTAAACAATGTGAATTAGGAAAAATTGTAGGTGAGTTGGTAAGCTTAAAAATTGAGGGTCAATATTGCCAAGGTAATTTTGCACCATCTACAAACATCTACATCTACATTTGAAAATAATATCTAGCCAATGAAGCATATTTATAATTTAAATGACAATGTTTTATATAATTTCAAAATAATTGAAATATCTTTTTCTGTAGCTTCACTGTTCCTTCCTCACCTGATTTTATTTTCTTTATCTTTATATACCTACAAAATATATCCTTCAAACAGAGGGGAAAAAATATCAGCCTTTGAGTGACACTTTGCTTTGCATACTGAATATACACAGAGCTTTTATTATTGTAAACTTCTTTCACGTGCAAAGGTCTTTTGATTATTTTTTTTTTTGTACAGTTTCTGAAAACAGTAATCCTTGAAAACTTGTAATAGTAGTTGTTCCTGCTATTATATAAATCATTAGTAACTCTTTGTTTGGCCTCAGCTTTGCGGTGCCATTATTTGATGTATTTTGTCAGAAATTATTATTTGCTGTGATAATTTATCTCTATTAAACGTAACAGGTTTTTATCATGATTGTTAAACCAGATTTTTGTATTGGTTTTAGTTTTGTTCTGCACAGAACAATTAGGGATAAACAAGTAACTGCTAGAGAGATTGCCTTCTGCATTGTTTTATAGCTAAAAAAGAAAAAGAATTTGTGAATGTTTCAGATTCTGGATTCAAATCCTATGATTCTGTAGCAGTTTGTATTTCTGCAATTAGATTTTATTTGTCAATGCCATGTTTTTTGGGGGGAATTATATTGTTGTAGCCCTTTTGGCTGCACCTGCCCCTGGGAACTTGGTGAAGAAATAATTTTCACAATGAAAAGAGAGGGGAAAAAAAAAAAGTGAAGACCCAGGTTTGTGTATGCAATCTGTAGGAGTCGTTGTTGAGTGTGGATGGATGTGTGCATTGGGTCTTAGCAGGTTTATGTGTGTCTGCCATCCATCCCTTAGGTCCATGCATCTATCTAGGAACATTCTTCAGTCTCTGTGGAGCCTGGAGAAAAAGTGAGGGACAGTAGAGTGTAGGACATGCTGTAACAGATTAGCTGGTGGCATTTTTTTGTGGTGTGGGGAGGACAAATTGGTCCTTAGAAGAAGCAGTGATGCTGTAATTTACAAAGACACAAAGTTGATAAATTCTTGTACCCATTGAAAACAAAAAATAATTAAAGAAGAGGGTCTTCTGTATTTCAGTGAGCCCTTTTTTCTTTTATTGACATTATGGACTGGTTGATTTGGGGTGCAATGAAGCTAATAAAAAGAATGATGTAATACACTTTTGGAAAGATATTTTTTTTCTTTTTCAAAAAACATATACTTAAAAAAGGAGGAGCAGAAGCAAAAACTGAAGCTTAAAAACCAGGGCAGCAAAAAACCCCATATGTCTACATTAGTGTTTTGGTTCTATTGGCAATGTGCTACTGTGTGAAAATCTGATCATGTCACTTACCTTGCTTTGGTTTTAATAGTGGAGTGGCTCTCAGAGGGTATGAAATGGATTCCCTTCCAATGAAAAAAACTGGGAGATGTGTTGATAAAAGTGATACAAATGAAAACTAATACAATCCTTAAATCCTAACCTACACACAACTGATAAGTTATAAACATACATCTTAATTTTGCTCTATGAGAATTCAGTGACCATTGTACTGTAGAAGTTACAAAACATGAGATTTGGATTTGATGATGTCAGCTTTGAATGATGTAGGAAATTAGCCAGTCTCCCAAGATCTATTGGTTTTTTACTTTCTTATATTGCATATATCTATTAATTAATGATCTTTGCTAAGTTATGACTGATGATAAGAGGATTTCTCAGTGTGGCCTCTAGATGGCACAGTGATTTGGACGTCCTGTATATTCATGTCAAATGGATGCCTGCGTAGAAAATAAACTCTAGGGCAATGAGATCCCTTACTTTAAAAAAAAAAAAAATTAAAAGAAAATAAAAATAAGATATTTCTTATTGTTTTGTTGAAAGAAATTACAGCTGTAACAAAGCTGCCAACATTAAAAGACCTGAAAAATATGTACGTACTAGAGACTTACCAATTCATACTTTAACTGTCTTCTAGAAGCAGTGTGTTTTTTTTATATGTTATAGAAGAATTTGTCACATCTCATAGTTTTTTAATAACTGTGCTGAAGAGCCATATCAGACTTCTTGTGATAGGTGAATTGCTCTGCCATGCACAAAAGCCTGCTTCATCCAAGGTTTTCTTCCACTGCATTCTTTAGTTCTGGACCTATAGTTATAATCTTCCCTGTCTGGACCATTTTGCTCAAGCAATCTTTGAAGTGTGCATCCTGTAAGCAGGATGACGGGCTACCTAAAAGTGCAAAATTATTTATCGTGAAATATATATCTAGGACTAATTTGCTATCAGACTAAATGTTAAGATGCTCTTCACCTCTTGCAAGATGCAAGAGTCCTTGCTGGCCAGACAGTTCAATCAAGTATAACAAATACTGACTTCCATTGCTGCTTGAAACGGGCTGATCCTCAGTGTTGTTTGAACTGAGGATCAGTTTAAAATTCTGACTGTGCTCTTTCCTTTTATGATTTTAGAATTTTTCATACTTGTGGCTTGTTTCCCCCCCACCCTGACATACCTTATCTCAACAATCTTAGTTCTGTCTGCAGTTTTACCTTTTTCATATTGCATGATTCCACTCTACATAATTTCTCATATCTCTTTCTCACAGTTTAGTAGTTTCCTCAGAAGTCTGAGCCAAGGTTATTCAGCCATGCCATATCAAAACCTCAGTCCTCAGGGGGAAAGCTGGGCAGTTAGCAGTGAGTTAACTCTGTGAAATATGTGCCCTTCTTCCTTATTCCAATGGTCCAAACTGCAGATACTGATGGAGTGTGCTTTGATGCTCTGTTGACCTGCACATCCAGATTTCCTTCTTAGAGACAGTGAGAAAATGGTTTATGCTCAACCCTCACCCTTAGTGAATGAATCTGAAGTTTTGATGATTTCTGTGGCTCAGGACTTCTAAGTGGGATTTGTGGAGTAGGCAGGAATAAAAGGCAAAAAATTATCAAAAAGTCACAGAAGTCATACAGAAAATTATTTAAATCTGTGCCTTTCTTATTAAAACAAACAAAAGCCCCTGGACTCTGCTGTCTTCTGACCCAATTATCCACTATGTAGTTCAGTATGTATTCTGAAGGGATAAAAGTAAGGTTGAAGGATGTCTCTAGTATCACTAAGTTAGAATATGGTTTCCTGTTATGCAGATTTAAAGGAATTCAACATTTCTGGTGTTGATATATTATAACATCTATAATACTGATATTCTATGGAAGATGCAGTCTTGTTCCTTATCTTTATCAATACTTAATACCAGTTCATACAAGTAAAAAAATAATACATATTTTTGAGTTCAAAGCATGAAGTGTTCAAAATGGTAAATACTCCTTTCTTTAATATTCTCATAATTTAAATATTGTTCATGCTCATGTGCTTCGCTTTTTTTTTATTGACGTAACATTACGTATCTGCCAGTTTAAATAGAGAATATAATAGAGTTATTACAGATATTAAGGGCCAACTTACATCTCTATCTTTTTGCCAAGCAAAATCAGCTTCAGATATGTGACTATTTCTAATTAAATATATAGGAAATGCATGGAATTATGTATGCATAAAGAATGGTGGACTTTAGTGGAAATTTATTGTATTTCTGACTTTACAATGCATATGACTGCCTGTGTTAAATAATATGTTAGATAGTAACGGACAAATCATGCTGTCTAGAACAGGGACTCCAGAAAGTGCCACCTCTGTAGTCTGGGGTCTATGCTCGAAGGAGAAGTGAAAAACAGGAGGAGTGTGGAAATGTGCTCATTTTTGCCATCTATATTTTATTAATTTTCCTAGGGTGTGAAGAAATAAAGTTAGCTGGGAAGAAAGGGAATTTATTTTTATGGAGGGAAGAGAGCAGGACCCTGATGCAGTTACTTGCTATCTCTTCCAGTACAACCATCTTCTTAATCCTTCAACAAGTCTATATTCTCTGATTGTCTTTAGGCAATATTTGAACATCCTTATTCTGTCTTTGATCTTTAACTGAAACAAAGTTTTTTAATAAGAACTTTTTAAGGAATAGCTATAGCTGGGAGGAGGGACTCTTGAGATGTTGAGCTTAAAAGAACTCCTGTCTCTTACAGTTTTGAAAGAGTATTTGGAACCTTTTCTACAGAGATCAACTTTTCTTTCAGATTTCAATAGAGTTCTCTTACCATGGACTAGCTTTTCTGTACCACACATAATTGACTACCAGCTAGAAATTAGGTGTCTCGGTAAAAATATCTCCTATTACTTTTTTTTTAAGTCTAAGGTTCTTTGCCACATTTTCTTTCCCTTTATTTGCCCATTATTTGCTATTTACCTACCCTGAGTGTCTAGTGTCTTTCTGTTTTCATTTAGGTAATTTGGATTTTCTTAGTATTTTTTTTGTAGCTGTACGTCTCCTAAAGATGTGACTAACCATATAGCAGTTCTGTTCAGAAAACTGTGGTAGCATGTAATGATTTGACTTGTAAGTTATATTTTAAGTGTGTGAGAAAAATATGTGGTAATCAGTGGCTAACTGTGTAAATTACAAGTGTTGCAATTTGAGACATCCTAAGAGGAACCTTCTACTTTGTGCTGATAACCTTTTTAAAAAAAAATCACACAGTATTGATATCTTTAATAGGCACTTTAACGTCTCAACTTTTCACCACCACCTCCCCTTGTGATTTATATAGCAATCTCTAACAAATTATTCCTTGAAATGCCTGTATCGTTTGCCAACCTAAAGGAAAAGAAGGTTGGTGTGAGCACTGCATTCAGCTGTTCGTAATTAGGTCCCTTTTACCTCTCAAGCAACTCCAGATAAGTTTAAATAATAAGAAAACTAGTTTCTGTTTTGCTGTGCATTCCTTGCTTTTCTGTCTCATTAAAATGCTCTGCTAGCTAACTTCACTCAATTCAACTGAAGCAAATATTATTCCAGGAAATGTCTGCAGCATTACTTAAAACTGTTTTTTTAAAAAAATACATAAGGCTGTTTTGTTTAGATTTTAGTTTATTATATAGACATTTAGAATAAAATGCTGGTTTATTTCCTTGGCAAAAGTTGGCCAAATGGCACTGAAAATAATGGAACTGTATAACAACAAAGCAAGAAACTTCCTTAAAGTGTAAACTTATCTTTTTAATAATACATGTAGGTGGAGGGAGTTAGTAAGAATTTATATCTTTAAGATACTTGTTTTCCTTCTCAGGTGCAAATGTGTAAATATAATTTTCTTTTTACATGCACAGAAAGAAACATTCATCTAAATTCTGACATAATACTGAGTATGTATGCTTAGTGATCCTGACAAAAATGGTAGATCATACATAATTTTCTAATCTAATGTCTTGGGTGAAGATGCTGGGGAAAAATAATAGCTTAATTTATATAATTTCACATGCACCTGCTAAACATTATGATGCTCCATCAATAAATACAAGCATCTTGCTAGCACTGGTAATTTAAGTTGCTAAAATGTATTGTATTTTGATTCCCGTATTAACTTTCTTAACCTTTGCTTTATTTGTCTCGGATTTATTCAATTATTATTAGTTTCTTAAGACAGATTTGTTAGGAATAGTGCAAAACAGTGGAACAAGTCAAAATAATATCAACACACACATGCACAGACTGGCAATAATGTCTTGGTTTCTTCTGACATTTGAAATAAGTGTCTCAACAATTTATTGACCACTATAGTTTTCTTCCAGGATGCTTCCACATGAAAAGGGAACTTTGAAGAAAATCCAGTCAACTCTAATGAAAGAAAATTACATTTTGTGATACAAGTGGTTTTTTTCTGATTATATTAATCTGACACATCCTGATTGTGTCTCCCAAAGGCCGTGGCAAAACGTAATCAGGCAGCCTCTAAATTGAAATAATTCTAAAATATGCAAATATAGTTATCAGAGAGGAATTAAAAGAGTTCTTTGAAAGATTAGGTTTTTAGTAAGTCAGATTTGTTTCTGTCAGTCTGTAGGTGGAGACCTGTGTTTGACAATTCTCAAATGTAGCTATAAAATATCATTTTTTCAAGTGAATTGGGCACTTATGCATTTTATAGATATCATTAAATAAGTCATGTTGCCAAAGAGTTGCTTGCAGGTAAATTTTCGATGGGTTACATTAAGCATTCTCAAAGTATTTGCAGGCACGATCACTGTGTATACAGGAAGGTAAGTTTATGTATGCAAACAGGTACATAGTCTGCAGTAATTGGGTAGATTGGCTAATTATGTTTCTAGACATGCAGTTGCATATGCAGTCTAAAAGCATGGTACAATTTGGTGTATGCAAATTATTGCAATCACAAGCACTGCTGGTAAATTAAACCCATATATTTAATTTTACCCTTTAGGTGACGGCAGTGTCAGATAAGGCAGAGGTTGTGTATTCAGTAATGGTTTTTTTATTACTAGACAGATCCCAAAGCCCTTTTCCAGATAATTTAGAAGTATAAAATTTGTCAGTGGAAGAGGCTGAATTTTTTTTTTTTTTTTTCATCCAAGAGCACTGCCATCATGTATTTAGTGTGGCAAAATACTAAGAAGTGCAACAACATTTATAGTAATTGCAGTGGAATCACAAAAATGGCAGAGTTTTAGTAACTGCAAGTTGCAGTGATCTGGCTTTTCTTCCTGCATATCAAATCTAAAAACACAAGGAAGAGAAAAAGTGATTTCTTATAGTGACGTAACCAATTTCTTTGTTTAGGTTTTCCTGCCTAACATTTTAAAATATAAAAATATATTGCTTTATCTACATATCTCAAGTTAACGATAATAAATTATATATATTGTAGTTAAGCAGTCTTTATCTTCATGATGTTGTGGACATACACCAAATTCAAGATGATTTCTATGAGCACAGTATTTTCTCAGTTGTTTCTACATATGCTCATTGCCTAGCTGTAAAGAAAAACAAACAAACCCCAACAAACCACAATACCTGGTAACAAAGAAATAGTCAATAGGAACAAATCTGATGCAATTAAATAATGGTGAAAGGAAATGTTAGAGTACATAACTAAAAGGCATTATTAATACATTTTATAAAATGCACATGTCTGCCATAACTGGTACTAAATATTTTTTTATTGATTTTTCATATTTGCCTGTCATCTCAGTGACTGACAATCAAAAAATAGTTGTTGGGCAGCTCTGATAATACAGAATCTAGTTTTTGCATCATTGTGCTAATGCTTCTGAACAGATGTCTGTCCAAAGCATTTCCATGACCAGGTATCTCTGGATTGATACCTTCAAGGTATCATTATTTATAACTTATTTATCATTTCAAGTTCCATTCCAAGTTTGGAAAAATACAGATATTTCTGTTCTGTAGAAAATTATTATCAGTTATATAGAAACCAAGATTTTAAGAAGAGTGATCTGCTGAAGGTCTAGGGTGAGTTCTCTGTATAGCAGGAAACTTGACTCGCTTCACCCTGAACGGTGGTGACAGCTTGCATTTAAAAGCCTAACAAAACAGAGGTTAGTTGAGAGAAGGTGATCTGTCTGACTACATAAAATATTTTCCATTTTCTTCATACCTCTCCCTGGGTTGTTGGAGATCTTTGATTTTTGTGTCATGGTCTTGTTTTAGTGTCTATTTCCCTGTGTTTTAGTGTCTCTTTTCCATCTGTTACGTGATTTTACTTATCTTTTTTCCTCCATCTAAAAGGGCCTTTTCCCCCCCACCTCTGTCTTTTCTTGTCTTTAAACTTTATTGAGGGCATGTACAAGGGTGCAGATATGCTAAAATCCTGTAATCACCACTAGTCCTTTCTTTGAGATGTTTTAAGCTTCTATACCAACAGCCCCTGTATGTCTCAGAAATCCTGCTTCCAGTTTCTGGTTTTTGCTCCCTGTTGATGTCTGGAAATTTTGCAATTGGTTTAGGCAGTGTTTTAAAGTTACTGTATCTCAGATAAACAGAAATCGCATCAGGTTGGTAGTTGGGACTCTGGTCCTGTCAGTAACCTCAGGCTACTGGGGCACTTCTGGAAAACTGGGAGCTATAAAAGTAACTAGCAGTAAGAGAAAGGTGCAGCCATCTAAATAATCTAATTACATTGGAACTCATGTGGATGATTGGAAAAATCTGTCAAGTGAGAGGGGCAGCAATAGTCACATTATTACTGTATATTATTATATGCAGTGATCACGCACTGGTGGAGTTTGCAGTCCTGAGGGATGTGGGTCAGGTGAAGATTAAAGTCAGGACCCTCAATTTTAGAAAAGCAAACTCCTCAAGGAGTTAGTCAATAGGACCTGCCGGAAAACTGCCCTCAGGGACAAGGGAGCAGAAGAGACCAGGCAGACCTTTAAGCACACTTTCCACACAGTGCAAGAGCTCTTGATCCCCAGGTGTAAGAAATCAGGAAAGGGAAGCAAGAGACCAGTGTGGCTGAGTCAAGACATGCTGGTCAAACTAAAGGGCAAGAAGGAAATGGCACAGGCAGTGGAAGCAGGGAAAGGTACCCTGGGAAGAGTATAGGGATGCTGCCCATTTATGTAGGGATGGGGTCAGGAAGGCCAAGGTGCAGCTGGAGCTGAACTTGGCAAGGGATACAAAGAATAATAATAAGGCCTTCTATAGGTGTGTCAACTGGAAAAGGAAGGTCAAAGAAAGTGTACTCTCCCTGATGAGCAAGACTGGCAAACTGGTAACAGTGGATGAGGAGAAGGCTGAGGTACTCAAAAACATTTGCCTCAGTCTTCTCTGGCAACCTCTCTTGCCACACCTCTTGATTGAATGGAATGCAAGACGGAAACTGGAGGAGCAAAGTCCCTCCCACTGTAAGAGAAGATCTGGTTCATGATCACCTGAGGAACCTGAGAATACATAAGTATAGCGTACATAAGTATGTTCAGGGATGGCACCTGATGACATGCACCCCACAGTCCTGAGGGAATTGGCTGATATAGTTGCCAAACCACTCTCCATGATATTTGAAAAGTCATGGCCGTCAGGTGAAGTCCCTGGTGACTGGAAAAAAGAAACATTGCAACCATTTTTAAAAGGGGTAGAAAGTAGGACCCTGGGAACTACCAACCTGTCAGCTTCACATCTGTTCCTGGCAAGATCATGGAACAGACCCTCCTAGAAGTTATGCTAAGGCACCTAGAGGACAGGGAGGTGATTCGAGACAATCAACATGGTTTCATCCAAGAGCACGTCCTGCCTGACCAACCTAGTGCTTTCTATAATAGAGTGACTACATCAGTGAACAAGGAAAGAGCTACAGATGTCATTTAACTGGACTTCTGTAAGGCCTTTAACATGATCCCCACAACTTCCTTCTCTCCAAATTGGAGAGAGGATTTGATGAGTGGATTTTTCGGTGGGTGAGGAATTGGTTAGATGGTCACATCCAGAGGGTAGTGGTCAACGGGTTAATGTCCAGATGGAAATCAGTGAGAAGTGGTGTCTTTCAGGGGTCCATATGGGGACCACTACTGTTCAATATCTCCATCAATGACAGCAGGATTGAGTGCACCCTCAGCAAGCTTGCAGACAACACCAAGCTGAACGGTGCGGTTGATACGCCTGAAGGACGGGATGCCATCCAGAGCGACCTGGACAAGCTCAAGAAGTGGGCCTCCGTGGACTTCATGAACAAGGCCAAGTGCAGGGTCCTGCACCTGGGTCTGGGCAACCCCTGGTTTCAATACAGACTAGGGGGCGAATGGGTTGAGAGCAGCCATGCTTAGAAGGACTTGAGGGTACTGGTGGATGAAAAACTGGACATGAGCAAGCAATGTGTGCTTACAGGCCAGAACGCCAACTGTGTCCTGGGTTGTATCAAAAGAAGCATGGCCAGCAGGTCAAGGGAGGTGGTTCTGCCCCTCTACCCTGCTCTGGTGAGACCCCACCTGCAGTACTGCTTGAGCCCTCAGCACAGGAGAGACATGGACCTGTCAGAGTGGGTCCAGAAGAGGGCCACAAAGATGACCAGAGGGCTGGAGCACCTCTCCTGTGAAGAAAGGCTGAGAGAGTTGGGGTTGTTCAACCTGGAGAAGAGAAGGCTCCTGGAGACCTTATTGTGGCCTTTTAGTTCCTAAACGGGGCTTATAAGAAAGATGTGGACTAACTTTTAAGCAGTGCCTGTTGCAATAGGAGAAGGGGCAGTGTTTTTAAACTAAAAGAGAGGAGATTCAGATAAGAAAGACATTTTTTTTTTTTTATGATGGGGGTGGTGAAACACTGGAACAGGTTGCTTAGAAAGGTGGTAGATGCCCTGTCCCTGGAAACATTCAAAGTCAGGTTGGATGGGGCTCTGAGCAAAGTGATCTAGTTGAAGATGTCCCTGCTGATTGCAGTGGAGTTGGACTAGATGACCTTTAGAGGTCCCTTCTAACCCAAATTATTCTATGATTCTACATAAGCAAATATACAGTTCAACTTTGCATTTCTTTATCATAGGAGCAGTGAAATTGTTTGTACTTAGTTTTCAAATGATGCAACTTAGCAGACAGGACTGTTTTTTATTATTAATTAGGGTGCTTTGTTTGAATTGTTTCCTTTTTTTATACTTCCTGATGGACATAAAAACTTCCTGTGTGGGTGTTTTACCACTCGTAAATTGACTACATGTAATTGAAGCTATTACTGCCTTTTTAAGAAGTAACTGATAATTTCTGTGTACAGTTCAGGTTCCTGTTTACACTGTAAAAGACCTGTGCAGTTCAAAATTTTGCCACAAAACATAATCTGAATTTAAACTTCTGTAACTTAAAAGATTATTTTCTTCTTCAAGACATTTACAGCCAAAATTATGAACAGCATAAAAACATTAGAATAACTGAGAAACTAGGTTTTGGTTTGGATCATCACCGGTTTACTGTTAGGTATGTGGTTTTAGTTTGTCTAAGGATGGTCATGTGCAACAAAATACTGAAAGCTAGAAGAGTGTTCTGAGGAAGAGTCAGTAACTAATTTTAGACTTTTAGTCTGACCAGGTTTAACTTTTTTCTGGGTTAAAATTATCCATCTAGCTATATCTATCTTGTTTGTATAAGCATAAATACATACGCTTTTATAGATCAATTCTGTGGTCCAGTGGGTTACCCTTTTTTTTTCTCCTTCCTTTGAACTTTACACTGGGTACTATAGTTTGAATTTTATGAAATGTAAACTGTGAAAGGCAATGATTAAAGTGGGGCAAAGTACTTTGAAGGACCACCTACCTGTTTCTATAGAAGTATTTATGATATAATTTTCTAATACTTAAATGTCATCTCCTAAAACACCAGTATTAATAGAACAGCTCCATTTGTAGTATTTAATAACAAAAAAAAAGAAAAGTGCTACACAAGTCAGACATCTTTGGCTGATCAATAATTGTAACAACCACTGAAGCATCATCTTAATCATCTTCTCTACTAAGGTGTCTTAGAAAGTGAAATAATTTGCAGTTATCAAGTATTACCACAGTGAGTAATTTACAAAGATGAGCAAGTATATACTAAAGACTGTGGCACCTCTTTACTTAGAAGAAAACTTTGTGGCTGAAATTATGTATGGCTTACTGTTTGTAAAGGCTCATTAAAATACCCTGAATATGTTCTATTTTTACTACTGCTTATCAGAATTACATACTTTTTGTTTACTTACAGTATGAAAGAGGCTGGTTTAGGCCATAAACAGTGGAGGGGTGGTCCCATTTCATCAAACTGCAAGCAGTGTCCAGTAGTTTATACCAATCCTGTTTGTGGATCAGATGGTCACACATATTCTTCTCAGGTAAGAATTGAATAAAGAACTAAGTTATTCTTTCGCTGTTCCAGTCAATTCCAGCTATTGGAAAATAAAATACTGTATTGTAACACAAATCGACATTTATTTGTTTTGACTAAAATATATATTACATACTGCAATCTACAGCAATTCTAATATATAGTAAGACCAAAAAAAGCACAATGGTAGCAAATTCTAAGCTGCATGAAACAGTAGTGCTCCACAGTCTATCTTTGACAGACAGGGCTTTGAGTAAGGAAAAAATGTTGTGTGTCCTCAGGTAGGGTAGGATAAACATGTTAAGTCAGATTTTTCAGTTGACCGTTGAGGGGATGCTTCACATTCCAAGCATCTGAGCATAAATTTAACATACCCAGTTAAAAAAAAAGTAGTAATGTAAATAATTGTTGCATTTCTTTCCTCCTTGCAACTGCATTTAATATGTTTTAGGACCATAATTGAATCTTCCTTCTGTATTCCTGAAATCCTCCTGTCTTTTATGTCATACTTATTTGGAGACAGAATAGTAACATAAAAATGTTACTGCCAGTTTAATCAGTCATTTTTGGAGAAAAGATTTTATGCTGGTCATGCTGAAGTCCAGAAACCATGGGACTGAATTAGTACAGTGCTCAGTTGAAACTTGGGAGATGGAGGGACTTCATAAAGCTGAAAACAAATACATTTGTTTAGCATCCTCTCTTAAAACTTTTGGTAGAAGAATTTTCAGCCAATATTGACAACTGAATCCTCTCTAGGAGAAACAAATGTGTGCTCTTGATGAACCCATTTTTATCAGAAATCGCATGCAATTCAGTAGTGCAAGATGAGCTATTGTATTCTGTTGTTCTGATGGCCATGTCCTTCTACTAACAAAATATTTCTAATAGTTTATAATATCCAGTGCTTCAAGAGAAATATGGTACAAATAATAATGATGATTGTTCTAGGTTAAATTGACAGAAATGCAGAAGCTCTGTGTTTGTTACTTACAAAGAAAAAAATTTCCATATAACATTTAAAGCAAAATATTTGTAGGATATTTCCCAGTATTTAAAGATTTGTTAGTATGTGCTATATTGAAGTTTCTTTTGTTTGTTTATTTTTGGTGGGTTTTTTTTTACTGTAATAATACACTGTGTCTGAATTTTACAAAAAAATTAGAATTTCCAGGAGTGACTGACTATTGGATTGAACACTTAATATCCTCTCCAAGGGTATTTTCTTCTTGAAAAAAAAAAAAAAGCAGAATATGACTAGTGCTTCCTCTACCTTCACAGTTCTTGTGCTTTTATCCTAAATCTTACATTAGAAAATGCTTTTCTTATAAACTGAATATTTAGTTATGGGGAACTGATCAAGAATCTTAATTTTCCTTTAAAAATAATAATAATAATTTCTAACTCTTACACTAAGATATCTGAGGCCCTACACATGAATTGGACTCTTTGGCATAGCAGAAAAATAATTCCGTTCCAGTGATGATATGACTTAGTTTTAATTTAGGTATTTCAAATATTCTTATTTTTATTCACAGTAATCTCCTGTCTGTGTTTGATCAAGAGCTGGAAATGTGCTTGCCTCTTACTAGATGTTAGATGATAACTGTCATGTAGCATTTCTTTTGCTATGCCATGTGAAGTTTCAGTCAGTCTTCAAGCCCCAAGCCTAGCCTGCACATAGATATAAAAGAGACGGTAGTCTCTATGATTTTGTAGTTTAAGTAGACTAGGTAGATAATTTGATATAGGTAATACTGAATGAGAAACTTTTGTTTTGGTTTGTTTTAATACTGCATACTTCATTACAATCTCTCCCTATGTTCTTCGTAATGTAATATAAACATCACAGCCAGTTTTAACCTTATTGTTTATTTCATATTTTATCACACATGAATCCTATATTCTAAATAATCCTATAGGCACAGAACTGACCGCTATGGCCTCTCAGAATTCTATAAATAACAATGAGATGCAGATATTCTTATGTCAGTTCATGTGTTAAAGGTGAGGATGTACTTCTCAGAATGAGAAATGAGTGGATTAAATAGATATACTCCGCTTCCAGTCCAGTGCATTACCAGACCTGCAGTAAGTGCAATATTACATCTTATCCAACCTCTACGTCCCTTACATGCCTATAACGCAGAGGTAATATAGCATCAGAGAGCTTTTTCAAGGCCTTCCACTGCCTTGTAATGGTATATTTCAAATCTAAGTTTATGGCAGAAAAATGCTAAAAAAAAGTTTATGAGCACAGATCATCTGTATGCCTATAAATATTTATTTCTTTTCAATGATGTTATGACTTCATATTCCATAGTGCAGTTGCATGAAAATAGAGGTCCTTGCAAGGTTATTTCAGAAGGAGTTGTTTTCAAAATTGACATAAAGATGAATATTTGTATTCCTTTACTCCAGGCAAAGTTTAGTTTCATTGTGTCATCAAGCTCTAGTAGGAGTTTATATAACAATTTTCTTGTATTTAGAATGCATTTGTCAATGGCTGTGGCAAAGTGTATAATACATTTTCTGAAAATAAGTCAGTAAATAGTAATAGTATTGTAGAACACAGCCAGGCAACTGGCAGTTATTGGGTGGACACTAATTTGGGAGTATGTCCACCCTTTTCAGGCTAAGCCTATGCAAATGTTTGTATTAAATTATGTAACTATAGATATCTTGTATATGTTTTTTGCTTTGTGAAAAATAACAACAACCAAAAAGATGTTATAATGGGTAGACAATGTAGAAAGAAAGGTTACATTCTAAATTGAGATTATCCAGAGTCAGGTAACAATTTTTTTATTTCCCATTCCCATTTTAGCAGGCTAGGTTAGGTATACTGTGTTCTCAGCCCACAACTGGTTGCATGCAGTCACTGTAAAGGAACAGTAGCAGGTGTAAGATACGCATTATTAGCATTACAAGAATGTTGAAATAAAAATATTACCTGATGAAATGTTGAGTAATCAAAGTGAATATTAATTATTATGTGAGAAGAAATTCAGTATAAAGAGATCCTGTCATTTCCTTACCAGGGTGGTGTTACAAACAATTTTTAGTTAATAGCCTTTAAATAATACTTCCTGTGTTTTACACTTCATTAGTCTAGTTTTACCTTCTGCATTTCTCTAAACTTTGGCACTTAAAAGTGCGTCATTCATTTTAACACTAGGAATTCTCAAGCAGTGCTGGAACATAGGCCTTTGGTACCCCTGTATAATTGGCACCACATCCATTCTCCAGGGAAAACATGGTCATTGCTGCCTGTTTCTAGCTTCATCTTTCCTACAATTAATAGGGAAATAAAAAGGACACGGAGAGCAGCTCAGATGGGGTGATTTGTGGCAGCAACCCCCCTTCTGCCATTATTTTACCGAGGAATGCAACTTACTGCTGTAGCACGGATACAGTAAAGCTGGTGTAATTGTGGATGAGACGATCATGCTTGGGCTTGGATGTTTCCATTGGAACAATTCTCCCATTGTGACTGGGCCTTCTAAAAATGGCCACAAGAAAAAAAAATATAGTCCCACATCAGATGAATTGTCTTTTGAGTGGTTTTTGCATATTTTAATTACAGCTCTGGTGTTTGGTATAATAGGCTGAAGTTTCTCTCTTAGGTTGAGCATGGTTGAAAGCATGGCTATGCTGTAACAAAATCTAACCTTAAATAAGATCAATGAGCAATGCTTTGAGTATTTTGAAAGGAAAACACCACAGAAATAAATTAATCTTTAGAATACGCCCATTGCTCCATGATTTTATTCCAGAATCCTCTTGGCACTAAGTCCTAGATCAGTTTTATTGTTAGCAACAATTTGCTCAAGTTGGTTTCATATTGATAGTGAATTTTTTATGAAACATTTTTTTCTCCTACCTATAAAAACTTCCTGTGATTGATGACATCCCTATAGGTATAAATAGCAATAAAAATCACATTTTGCAAAAATAATGGGTCTAAACTAGTTTCTCAGACTAAGATGGAAAAGGTATAGAAAAGCAAACAGTCAGAAAAGACGATATGAATTCTTGATATACTTTCAGATGGATATGTAGATTTAGATATTTTTTTTTTTTAATATTCAGATACTTTTTTCAGTCTCCCAGATTAGGATTCCTTTTTCGTTAGAAAGTTGAAAGAGAGACAGTGGATAAAAACACAGTCTGTGTGGAGGGGGGAGTTTGGTACTGGTTGCTTACTCTGTCCTAATTTTGTTTATAATTTTACATGAACTTAAATTCGTAGATTTTTAGTCTCAGGGTATTCCATATTTAATATTTTTCTTTTTAAAATCATTGCTACTGTTATTTATGGGATAAAAGATATCATGCTGGATTGACCCATGGAATATACTTTATCAGGATAAACTGTTCTTTGCAGAAATACTAGAAAGTCCTTTATAATATTGTTATTAAATGCTTTAAAAAGACTAATAATAAAAAATCAGAAAATGAGATTGGTTTTGCAGCTTCTACTATCAATGGGTTTTGCCAGTAATGCCTGAAATTTTGTCTGGAGCCTTTAAATTGGTAAGATGTGGTATTCAGAAAAAAAAGGCAGAGAAACGTCAGAAGTGTGACTCACTTTACTTAATCCAGTCTTCCAAATAGGCTGGTGTACTAAAAATTCCAAATTATATGTAACTGATCTCTTTTTATCAACTGCATTGAAAATAAATAGCTGCTAATGCTGTAGCGAATGGAGATGGTAGCTTAGATGACAAATCACTTTATAGAACCTTCAGTATTTTGAAATTCTGAGCAGCTCAGTATTTCTTAGACTAGGGTGACATACATATAATAGCAAGAATTGAATTTGGTTTCCTTTTTTCATTTCCAGAGTACTGTTTGCTTAATATAAAATTATCTATTGAATTTACATTAAAATATGCATAAACTTTAATACTTCAATAAAAATAAAAAAATGCTACTTCATGGACTGGAAAATATTTTCTTGTGCTTTCATCTGTATAATGCCTTTACATTGTTATTTAAAATAGTATTAAATTTTCTCTAGAATAGAAACAGTCTAGGCTGGATGGACAAACCAATAAAATAATAAGACAAATAGGGGGAAAATGAAACAAGTGTCAGTGTTTATTAAATAACTCTCATATCGCAGCGGCAGTATACTGATACGAAATAATGAATGTAGAAAGAACTCAGATTCAGCACCTATTCATGAAAATTTATATGTTAACTGTCAAAGAGGACAGCCAGTAAAACAAGAAAAATCAAATTGCTTAAAGTGGAGTTGAGATCGTTAAAGATTCAGATTTCTTAAACTGTTAGGTTACATTAGAGACATCCGTACTTATCTGGGGAACAGTTCTTCTCGAAAAGGTATCTTAAACCAGAAGTTAATCTTTTGAAATTAGTATTCAAAATGTCGTAACTAGAATTACAGCTAAAAGAAACATAATAATTTTGGCACAAGAATTCTTTTCCAGGAGAATGTATCCACATCACGTGCAGGCAGAAACGCACAGGAGCTGAACACGGGCGCTGCCACTGGCATAGTTAAGCTTGTGGTGTGATGGTGGGGAGCTGAGAACGGTTCTGAAAAGAAAACCAATAGAAAGACAGGTCTGGAGCATTAAGAGACAATAAATAATGTTCTTAAGTTTGCGTAGCTGTTTGAAACATTAAAGCATTTGAGAAAACAGTGGAGAACATAGTGATGAGCTGTGTCAGTTGCAGGAAGGGGGATCAAAAGAGAAGATTGTCTCAGATTTACCAAGCAGAAGCTTATTAGTGAGCGTGGTTTCAGCGGACTGAAGGATAAAGAGGGTAGTAATTGAAGAGGTGGTTAGGTGGGATAAGAGGATTTTTATGATCTTGGGAGGCTTTTGTTTGGGCTTTTTGTTGTTTTTTTTTCTAAACAAATGGAAAAGAACCTTTTTATAAAGGAAGAGAGAGAGTAGTTTGAGGGCAGTGGGCATGAAACAAGATGGTGTCAACCTGGGGAACACAGGGATTTTGAGACCTAGTAGCAATCTACGATAAGAATCGAATTAAAGATTAGATTGAAAGTGGCATTTGCAAACTGGAATTGGCAAACAAGAAATTTAGCTCATGTCTTGGCCCCATGAAAACTTCCAAATATTACAGTAATCATTCTCTGACAGAAGACCCCAAAGAGTGTGCCAGTGTAGGAGATGGTATGGAAAATACATGTAAGCACTTGTTAAAAAGGAAGACATTTATTAGTGCATGGTGTATTTCTGTTCTCATGTCTCTTGAGAGCCAGACATCCAACCCCAGGCATGCAATTCCATTCTCCTTGGAACATTCCTTCCTGTGTCCCAAGGTTGAGGGAGAGCCATGGCTACCGTAATTGTCCTTGTACAGAAGGCAGCACTCTTGATATGTGAGAAAATGGAAGAAAATGTAGTAACAAACATTTGTCTTGTTTTACTATAGATACATGAAAATGGGATGGTTAGACTTCTTTTTCAGAAAGGGAGAAAGAGAGAAACTGCTATCACCAGTGTGCAATGGATCATTTTCCCAAATTTATCCTATAGCATGAAATACAGAATGGTACCTTAAAAAAAAAAAAAAAAAGGGAAACCACACCATAAAAATCTAGCTTAAATTGCTGCTCTCTTCTCTGTTATTTTCTCTTAATTCCAATACACTATTATTTCTTTTTCACATGTGTATCCGTGACATTGCTTCCCAAGTGCATTGAACCACAGGACCTTGGGGTTTCTTTGTGTGAATGTGTCTCCTTGTCTTCTCTTAGTCAAAGTGGAATTTAAATATATTCTGATCAAGTAGCAGTGAACCTATGGATCATTTTGTTGCTTTACAACAGAGCCTGTTTCATGTAGCCTGTGTTGTGGAGAGTTATAATAAGTGTATATTGGCTCTAATTTCTTTCCCTTTTTTCCGTATCCTTAAATTTCTTCAAAATTATTTCTATTTTTCCTTTTAAGAAGGGTTTTGGAACAACATAGATGCAGAAGGCACAAAAGAAGATGTGCCTAACATTACTTAGCCCTTTTGGTTTCCTTTAGCAAGTAACAGAACAGTAAGCATTTGAGAAGCTACAGAACTGCAAATGAAGTGAAAATTACTAGAAAAAATTATTCAAATTAAAAATTTTTAGAACTTGCAGTTAAATTTTGTAATCAAACAGAACAAAGTGTTTACCTTCTAAAAAGATAGTCTTAAACACTGCTGATATAGGTCACACTTGCACTTAACAGAAAACTGGCATACTGTGAAGTTTCATGTAATGATGTCAGATACTGTAACAGAAATTAGAACAGCAGTGCTATAAACAAATTATACTGTCCTAGGGAAAAAGAATAGTAATTTAGCAGATGTTAATGAGGTAAAATATCTGTAACATTAAAGAATCATCTTCTAAGTCTCACTCTTTTATTTTTTATTTATAATTTTGAAGAGTTCACAATGAAATATTTAAAACATGAACCAATTACTATTTAAATATTTTTCTGAAAACAAACTCAGACATATCAGGATTGTTCAAATATTGCTTCAAGTTTTCAGTGTTTTAGATGCTTGAATACCAATATTCTATGTTTTTATATGCTTAAGATTCTCTGCTTAGAATACAGCTGTAATTTACAATTTAAAAATTATTATTGAAAGGGGGTGATGTTTGTGTAGTCTTCTGTTATATGCATACTAATCTTATTTAATGTGCTTAAATAAGACACATTTAGCATTCAGCATTGTGATATTAAACAAATACATGTTCTCACAGCTCAGGCATATTAATTTTATGGCTGTAGAACAATGCAGTTTTTCAATCAAACTACAGAAAACTGTCTGGGATACGGGTTTTCTAATGGTATGCAAGGTAACCACATTCACTTCCCTCAAAAAATCGTGTCACTTGAAAATATCCAAAGCCACGTATGGAAGCACACATCCAGAAGTTTCTGGCTTGTGTGAATTTCACAACACTGGATGTTGCTATAAAGTTTCTGTTTACTTCAAGACTCTTTGAATCATTAATATATACCTGCCACTCTCCCTCTTGGGGGGAAAAAAAAAAAAAAAAAACAAACCACCCAAACCCAAAGAAGAGGAAGCCTTGAAGAAATGAATAGTTGGCATTCAGAAATGTCAAAAAATGTTTTAGTCGGCTCCCGAACAAAATCCTTAATGTTCTCCTGAGGATATGGAGTCCTTCAGAGAACCTTCCTTCTTTCTGTCTTCATCAGTTTTCTTCAGGAATGTGGTTGTGGTCTGTCCCAACTTAAGTAATTTCTAGGAAAGAGAAGAACTGTCCAACCTGTTTATTTACAAGTCCAATGACTTTTAAGCTGTCTGCTTTCTGTTAAATTTATAAGAAGCAAATAATAATTGATATTTGATCCACAAAAGCTTGCTCTGCTGCTTGTTTTTCTACATTAATGTTGAGAAAGCGAACCAATTTAAGAAATTTAGAGAGATGTATTCTTGGATGAGATCTTGAGTAAATGAGAAAAATAGTGTCAAAGTAAAATAACTTAAATCCTGAAAGAACAGATCTGGACATTGATGAGAACTGAGAGAGAGACGGGGATCTGAAAAACATGACTGCGTATGAGAGGTGGGTCTTCTACATCATAGCAAAGTTTCAGGGAAAAAAATGGAACATTGTAGGCCACCACGGACTTTGCGGAATTGAAAAATAAGAGTTTATGCAGGAAAAAAAATGTCATCTAGATCTTCATTCAGTACATGACAAATGAGGACTTGGCTTTGGGTTCCTTATTTTAATCCATATGTTTTTAACACAGAACAGGGAAATCTATTGTATATTTTAACAATCAAGTACTAAGAGCAAAAAGTAAAGTTAAAGATTTAGGCACAGATCTGTGTGTCTCTACAGAAGACAAGAAGTTCTCTCTCTACGGAAGTTCAAGAAGAGATACATGTAATCTAGGCAAAAACAGCCATGCTTTGGAATATTAACTCCTATTTGCACAACAGCGTGTTTCTTCACTGATAGCACACGTAGCCTTGTGTTTTGGACTGTTTAATAAATAAAATGTAGTCTTTGAGTTAAAATGACTTTTAGCATACGTTTTCAGGTGGGTGAAAAAACAGAGTAGAGAACAGCAGAGGCAACATGATGGCAAGAAATCAGAGAACCTAGGTGTGTCTGGCTGCTGATCCAAACGGTGATTCTCTAGTGCAGAATATTTTACCCCCCAGTTGACATAGTATAGTTTAAAGCTTTTAGAACTTGGACAGGATGTAACCCAGCATGGACTAGCTAGATCTGTGCACCTTACTCTTATTACTGTCATAATTTTTCCTGTAATTGAAGACTAATGAGCACACCCTTTAGATGCTATTTTAGTTCACGTATAACTTTATAAATATTTCAACTTAGATATAATTAGATAAATTGAACTTGTTTAATTAGTAATGCAATCAGCCAGTATGGCTTAGGAAGCCATATCACATTAAAAATACAGTGATAATGCATATTAATAAGCAATAAGCATATTCTTTTAACCAAAAAAATCCGTGCTTTCACAAGTCATTTGTGTCTTATTATCAGGCTTTATAACTTTGCCATTACTTTTATTTTGCCATTGCCATTACTCAGAAATTTACATGTCAGCTGCAAAATCAGTAGAGATTTTTCTTGGCTGATTTTGAACCAAAATAGCTGTTTTTAAGGTGATGGGTTAGGAGAATTCAATGTTTTGCTCACATTTAAAATTTTTCTTCTAACAAAAATTTTCAAATTTGAAGTGGGAACTTGAAAATTTGAAGTTTGTTTTTTCTGAGCAATATTCCTTTTGCTATCTCTCAAGAAATTTTCTCCACTCCAAATTACAAAATTCAATGCCAGCAATGAGGTACACGAAGGATCTCATGTACATACAACGTTTAGTGACATTCTATGCATCTGTAGCTTGGGTCTGCTAAAAAGGATTAAGAAGTTTGAAAAAAGGAGACTGATGACATCCTGAAATTTGGGCTATATGGGTGAGAGCTGTGAATAAGAGCTAGAATGTATAGACTTAAGTACATGCATGTATATGTCAGAGAAATTTTTTATATGTAAGCATGCTTACAAGAAGCTGTTAGTGTATTTTCAAACTGCATTGGTGTTTATCGTTTTGGAATAAGTGGATCAGAAGGAATAATATAGATAGGAGTAATATGGTTATATTTTTTTACCCCTTTTGTTAATCATTTTTTTTCAAAAAAAAAACCCCACTCTCTAAATATATTTTAATATTTTTTATATTTGAAATATTCTGGGTTTTACAGAATTTATTGCATTCAAAGAATATTGAAATATGCATTTGGATATGAGGTAATATATTACATTTTTTAAACAAAAAATGACTGGTAGCATTAATATTTTTTAGTTTAATGGAAATAGCATGTTTCAAGTAGGGCTATCACAGAGTTTTGTCATTTAGCATTAATTTACCTTTACATTCTCATTTGATGATATAAAATATTAGTTTACCTGTTTGCAAAATGTATAGAATAAGATGGTGAGGTAAATATTTACCAAACTGAGTAGGTACATAAAAATTCAGATGACTGATCTGAAAAGCAAATAGGTCCTTAGAAGGATTTTCAGAAGCTTCTAAGCATCATGTCTCTGAAAGCTTCTAAGTATGAAAGCAAAGACAGGTAGGTGCCTAATTTAAATAATCCCAGTAGGCATCTATCTGCATGTTTCTGTGACAATAATTTTTCTAGGGTGTCCAAAAAAGATTGAATAGCTAGTTGACGTGATTTCAGGCTTTTCTTTTTATGCCATTGCACTAAAGAGTGCTGAAGAAAACAGGCAAGAGCTGTAGAGGTGATCAGGAAGAAAACTGCATACAGATTTTCTTTTTGTCATGTAAATTGCTTTCTCTAGTTCATAGCTTTGTAAACAATGTATCATCAGTTCTCTTTCAACCACAGAAGATTTTCTTTGCTCAGGGTGTCTTGGTTCAATAAGCATGTTTCCTTTTGTTCTCTGGACAAAATGCTAGGTGCATGTCTTTATGGTTAATATTTTTTAAATGTTATTTTCATTTTAAATAGTAGTACTTGTTTGCTGAAAAACTTATTACCCACACTCCTATTGTTTAGGGAGTAAGAGGTAACTGATGGAACAAAAAGGCATCTGTAGATCTGGATAACACTTCATAGATAAATTTGCACATTAATGTTCAATTTCTAAAGCTTGAGTTAGTCGAAAATGTGCTACCTTGGCATTGAGTCTATCTAGTTTTAGTTTGAAATTCTCTATTGCACCTGTTGGTGCCTTCTTGGCTCCTTTTTTTGAAGAATTATACAATGGCATAATAATTTCAAAATTAGGCTTTACTACATTAGCGTCACTAGCTTTGGCCATATTTTCACCTCCATTTTAAAGTCAACCTAAAGTGACACCACTGCACAAAGAAGTGGTACCAGCCATTGCCTGGAATTGGCCCTTTTGGGCAAGTAGTCCTTTACCTCTCTTGCATGTTCCATATCAAGTAATCCTCCTAGTTGAACTGGACCTGGAACATAACCTGATCAACACTCACTCTGCCTACTCCATGCCCAGGATTGGTGACAGGAATCACCAATCCAGTTAAACCATATTGTAGGTTCTTACATAGTTTGCATTAGGACATTAAATCTGAGGCCATAATTTCACATAGCAAATTGCAAAATATACAGTAAAGGCAAAGTTTGAGCCAGGCAGTGTATGTAAGCTTTGTGAAATAGGGATAAAGTGAGAAAATGGGGAACGTGTATAAGCAAAGTAGCATGAAGCTGAAAGCACATAGTATGGAGTACTGGTAATCAGAGAATTATCTGTTCAACTGTCAGTGGTATCGGGTTCTGAAAACAGAGAGAAAACAGAGATCTGCATTGATGCCTGAATGTGGAGCTCTACAGGAGAGATTTCTTCCAATGAGATACATGATCATACTGGAAGAAATATTTAACACTTCATTCTCTTCACCATCTGTCTTCATGGTACTCTAGCAAAGAGCTCTTTTCTCAGACATTCTGTTAATTGCATCATAAAAAAATCTCTTAACCACCAATAGTTGATCATCTAGAAAATAGAAAAGTAGGAACTGTGAGGTTTTTTTGGTAGGAACGTGTAAATTTGAGAATATATATGAAATTCTCTCAGCCATTCTATTTGTTTATACTATAACAGCTAGGTTGTTGAGTTGGTTGGTAGCAGTGTAGAAGGCTGTGGTGTACAACTTGTAGACTGTGGTTGTAAGATTTTGGAATGCTGCAATGTCTACTGATATCCCCAGTTTCATCTGCAGTAGATCACTTATTCTTCTTATTGGTACACTGGAAGGTTGATTAGAGCTAAATGAACAAGGGTACAAAAGAGCTGAGGAGTCAGAAGCAGGGCGTCTTATTCTGTTCTCTCTCACTGGTTAGTGTCAGAATCATCATACATGACCACAGTTGGTAATAATAAGACATAAAACTATTAACATTTACCTATATGGAAGTATATGTTCAGATTAAATATTTGTAGTATATGGACTAATAATTGTCAGGTGAATCTGAATCTAATTATTCATGAGTATTGTTTTCTTAGAATTAGATAGCATCTCCTGTTTAACGTTAAATGCACAGAAAAAGTCATGGACTTCTACAGAGCTCACATTATTGAGATAAGGTACAATTAAAGGTGATGTTACCTTTCAAAGATGAAAAACTTTTTACAGTTGCATAAACACTAGTTTTTGGTTGGCTAAAAAGTAATTTGCTAAATGCCTAGCATTGAGATGGTGTTCCAGAAACCGTTTTTGTAAGTGTCATATACCTCAGCACATGAAAATTTCTAAAATACTTTAATTCACACTGAATTCACACTTCATCCGATACAGCAAAGTTATGGTAGAAAAGGGTGTATTGATGTATCTGGCCTAACTTCAGTCTTTCAATATTAAGGGCTTGAAGCACATAATGGACGCAGTATGCATTGGAGATCCAAGTGAATGCCCTGGTAGCTAACTTCTGCTGACTTGTATACTGCAGGGGTGTACCAGATCTGCTTCCAGCTGTCCAGTATGGATAAGGTGAAGGAAAGGAAGAATTGGAGGAAGTATCTGCAGACTGCACCTGAAGGCACTGGTGCATGAGCTTCTGTTTCTTACTTGCCAGAGAAATTGCATGTATCCTCGTTACTTAGGTTTAGTTAGTTTATTTAGAAGCTCCTAGATATTCCTGGCCAGACAGTACTACTGTGGAAAAATGTTATCTTGCCACTGAGGTAGTACCATTCTCAAAAAGGAATAGAATTAAGTCTGTGAGAAAAAGCAAATTGAAAAAATGCTGGGAAATGCCAAAGTTAATGTTGCACAAACACAGTTTGTGTTTCTTTTTGGGCAGACATATAACGCAATCTTAACAATTCTGTTGCTATTTCTTCTGCAGGGCTCTTCACTTGCTTAACACACAGAATGGACATACCTCTCTTGTATCTAATCAGTAATCATTTTCTCTGCATTGTTCAGTATAGTCTTATGTCTTTTATTATACAGAAGCCATGCAGTTAAACTAAATTCCTCATGTGCTTTAATATAACTTTATTCCCTGTAGAATTTGAGAAGTCTGTAAATAGTAACTAATTTACACTCTCACACACAGTCCCTCTTTGTGATATGAGTGTTGTTTTGCAGCTAGAAGATGGTTCTGCAGATAGATGGAAGCAAAAAAATTATTTGTGAGATCTGATGACCAATTAAAGGATAGGGTTTTTTTTCATGTTTCACAGTGCAAAGCATTTATATGTTCAATTGTTTTTTAGTTTTATCTAAAAATATTTAGCATATTTCCAAATCAGCTCTCAGCTTTTCAAGAGCTCAGGAGAGCACAAATGCACTCAGTACCAAACAGAATTTTGCTAAAGTAAGTTTTCTAAGATCCATGGACCAGCATAAGCATCATTTTCCTTTTCCTTCATGCAGTCTCCCTAGTTCATTCATTACACATCTTTCAGTCTCTCCAGCAAATGAAGAAGATTTATGCAAGCAATAGTCTCTTGACAGTGGTTCATTCCCAGAGCAGCTCTATCCTGTACTTCCTCATTGAATAAGCTTGATGCCATCTGGTCCACCCATTTTCTCAAAGCAAGATAAACTACACAGGTGTCATTCCTGACAGGTTTATCTAATCCTGGTTGTAAAGACAGTGATTAAGATTCAATAAACTTCTCCAATAATTTACTTTAATACTTCACTGCCTTTATTATTAGAAAGTCTTCCTAGTATCTAATCTGAAACTTTTCTGCAGCAATTTAAGCCAATTATTTCTTGTAACATTCATCATGGTATTATTTTCAGGTATCTTTCAGATGCCTTTTACCTATTTGACAGCTGTTAAGTAAATCCTCTTATCTCAAGACCAAACATCCCCACTCCTTGAGCCTCTTTGTCAGTGACTCTATTTTGTAGGCCTCTGATCATTCTGGTTACTCTTTTTTTTTTTTTTTTTTTTTTTTTTTTTTTTTTTTTTTTTATTTTTTTTTTTTAAGGAGTTGTCTGTTGAAAATGATGAAATGATTTTTCTACCTGTTGTTGAACTCGCAACTCTTGGAGATTTTTAGCCAGAGGTGCAAAGGTTCGTCTTCCCGGGGGCCCTCCCGTCCCACCGGGGGTCGGTCGGTCCCGGCGCCGCGTCTGCGGGAGGGCGGAGGG
>NW_015090774.1:1617185-1619542 GCF_001431845.1 Calidris pugnax
TTTTTTTTTTTTTTTTTTTTTTTTTTTTTGTGCTTTCCAATTAATTCCTGTCCTGTTTGAAACCTTGTCACAAAGCTGGGGCAGGGTGCTCTATTTTAAATGCTGCCAGGACTGTGTGGAATTATTTTACATGTTTTGTAGGTTGCTGTCCTGTTTATGTATCCTGGTATGGTAATGTTTTAAAACACCATTCAGTTGTTCGTAATGATCACAGGATTTTTATTTTTCCTTTTCAGTATCCACTAGCCAGTTTTTACATAGCTTGTATTTTAAATGTGATTTTTGTGTGTACCTAAGAGTAGAACATAGCAGTTTTCTCTACTGAATTACACTATATTTTTAGCCTATTTGAATGATATACGTACTTTTATTATATTCCTATCTTCTAAAGTTATTCCAGGCTTTTCCATGTTTAATAGGTTATCTTTTATTTCGACTTCCAAGCCATTAATGAAAAGACAGAATATATCCAGAGTTCTGACTTACACGGAGCAGACTTTTCCAAGGGTATCTTTCCATTTTAACGGTGAGCTGTTGATTGCTACTCTCTGAGGATCACCTTGAACTAGTTTTTTATTCATAAGATGAATAAGTGTGAGCCCACAAATAGCATACTTCCCAGTATGGCCTACCAGGTGGCAGTGTAAAAGAGTGTGACAAGCCTTGGTGAAATCAAGGTACTTGCAATGTAATAAATCTTTGTTTTCTAGAAGTTCTTCCACAGAATGAAAGTAGATCTCTTATGAGTTGCATATAGCATGGTCCATCTCCTTGCTGCTTCTAGGTGCCCAGAAATCAAAAGCTGTTTTTTTCTATAATTTCTGACATCATCTTTTCCTTCCTTATTTGTTTTCTTCATCTTTCATTTATTTGCAGTCTAATAATACATTTTCTCTCCTTTAAAATTTCTTGATGGCTGTAAGTTTGCTCAGCTAGTTTAAATGTTCAAGGATGTAAATGTAAAAATCAACTATTTTGAAAACTTTCAGACTGCATAAATATTCTCCAAATATTCTTTTCCACTCAGTGTAGAGATTTTACCTCTCTGAGTGTGACACTGGTGCTGACATTTTATTCCTGTTTGTAGGAGTTTTCTGTGTCTTTGAAGTCATTGGAAAGTTTTCCCAAGTCACAGGTTTTATCAGTGTCCTCCCTATATATTAATGACATGCATACTGTCATTCACACTTGAAAAACTGGGTCAGCTGGTCACAGGAGGGTGATTTGGGGGTATTCTAAAGGTTAAAATGTAGATGTTAAAATGTATGATATTTTCCTGGAACTTGGTTTACAAATACAAGGGAAGTTGGGGTTGTTTGGAACTTAATATAATAAATGAAGCGTATCCTGTCCTTGAATTCATTCCAATCAAATGCACACAAAAATCATAGTTTTTTTCATTGTATTTTCATCTTTTCATTATTTTACTATGGAAAAGCTTTTTGGTTTTTTTTTTTCCAATTTTGGGGCACAGCCTAGGCTCCTTGTATATACAATATAGAGAAATCTGTTTGGCAGCCTTTGACAGGTAGCTACTCTGGAATGGTAAGTGGCAGAGCTTAATGAAATGTAGTCCTATTATTTAATCTTTCCAACTCTGTAACAGTAGTTCTAAGAAGAGATCTCATGTATATCAAAGTAACATACACTGTAGTGGTTGTTCCAGAAATATAACTATTCTCATCTTCACTGTAATAACAGTAAAGCTGCATGAGTCGTGTCTAAAGATCACACATCTTCTTTGATATTCTTCCCATGCACTTTAATTGCTTGTCTCTAGTTCACTAAACAACTACTTTGGGCAAATGTTTAAGAATGTTGAGTCCATTTAAGACTGAACAGGTTTTCAAACAGGCAGAATATGAGTAAACAAATTGAATTTTGCTACGGGACACTTGACAGTACAGAAATGAGGAATTTTTTGTCCTGAAATATATTGCCAAGAGATCCTGATATGGTACATATTCCTTGTCTGTATTGAAATATTTTTTTTTTTTTTTAAACACTGTGCAGCATATTCCTCTGAAGTCAGAAATACCTATTCTTCTGTCTTGAAACAAAATATCTGAGATTCAAACAGTTGAAGCATCCTTAGACTTAAACATACAAATGAGACATTGTGAAACTCCAGTGTAGAAAACTGATATGCTAAGAGGTCAGGGGAATCAAGATCAGAAGATGAAAAGCTAGATATATTCAGAAGTAAAATGGTGTCTTTTCATGTATATAAGGGATTGTGATGAAAGTAGTGCAAGCAGTTAATGGTTTATAAAACCAATATATATAAGGGGTATTGTGAAATCCAACAGATGAGTTTCTCGAAAATTTCATGACATGGTTTCTCCATATAATTAAGT
>NW_015090774.1:1619552-1698280 GCF_001431845.1 Calidris pugnax
TCATCCAACAGATGAGTTTCTCGAAAATTTCATGACATGGTTTCCCCATATAATTAAGTCAAATAAATTGGAATTATTTTATTGCTATGCATAATATAATAGTTCATGTATTTTTCTGCTGTTAAACTCTTCAGATGTTTTCCCCACAAAACAAATGATTTCATCGCTGTTCCCATCACTACCTCTCCTTTGTATCCCTGCTTCTCATCATGTCCTCATATTCTGTATGTCACAGATTTCTTTTCCTGTGGAGTTTTTCAGGTATGTTGCTTGCTCTTCTGCCAGTTTGAGAGTAACATTGAGGGAAGTCTGACCCACCTTTATTTAGCTGAGCTGCCTTTATGTTAAGTTTCAAATGGTGGTCTCATTAAGTTCAGTCACCCACAGGAGTAATCAAAGCCTAAAGCACAGGTATTTGATGGTTTGACTCCTCATGCTACTAAGATTGAACAACAAAATCTCTCAGATCTTAAAAGAGGGAAGATATCTCTTTTCAACAGAAATACTTATTAAATTCAGACTATGGTCTATTCTACTAACTCTGAAGATTGCTTCTGAGTATTAAAATATGAATTATGTCATACACTGTCTGGAAAGAGGTCCGGTGGGGATCATGGCTAATGCAAGCACTCTTCTGTACAGCCAGGGCAATTGTGCAGGGATGCGAAAGGTATTCATTTGTTTCATGTTCAACATAGAACTGTTCGATTTGCTTCAATTTTCTGGTCCTTCATGAGACACTAGTGCTATTTGTATAGCTTTCAATTGGAGCAGATCTTTTGTTCTTTTCTGTTAGAATTAAAAGATTCTTTTACCCTCATTGTCCTTTAACCATGCCTTTTTGGCAAAAGGTAGCACATTCGGAACTGAACTATAATGATGACTTTATGTAAATACACAAAATTTGAGGTATTATTTTCTCTCTCTTCTGATATATCTACTTTCTGGTATTGGCAGTGGTGCATAAAGGTATTATTTCAATGCAGTGATGCAGTTGAGCTTGTGCTAGATAGAGAACTGCATGACAGTATGACGGGGTTAGAAGCCTGACTGCATGAGAGGTAGATAAAGTTCTGTAAACTCACAGTGCTTATATCTGCATACTAGTGAAAACCTGAAGTGCAGCCTTTCAAGAGGCTCCTTTTTTTCTTACATAGCTACAGTGCTCCCACCTCTTACTCATTTTTAGGAGAGAGAGAGAGAAACTTCAACTTCAGTGTTTGCCAGAAATCTTGATAGTTGTGTAATGGAATTGCATTAAACTAAAATTAGATACCCAAAAAGAAGATAAGTCAGGGAATATAAGGCACAAATTCTGGTGAGATTTTTTTTCTGAAGTGTTGGAAAGCATAGAAAACATTTCATACTTTTATTTGTTACTTGAACTGGTTTTCTGACTCCTACGCTTTTAAGTTACATGTTCTTTACCTAATTAATGAGACATCTTCCATCTTTTATTCAAGGAAGAAGTGTTGTCCATAACTGTCTTCCTCCTTTCCTCTTCTGCAAAAACTCTTTGCAGATACTTACCCCCCCCTGCTCTGGTGTTTTGGTTTGTGTTTTTCGTGAGATTACATTGGCAAAATGTCCTGCAGAAAGATCTGTTTTGGAGTGAAAGTTCAGCTTTTCAGTAAGAATGACAGTGTTTACAATAATGTTGTTTTCTATGTATGTACTCTTTAACTAGGTTGTTTTTATATGCTTGAAACAACAACTGCATTTCCTGGTTAGATTTAGTTAATTTTTGTATGGCTTCTGAATTTGAGCTTTAAGTATCAGATCAGAACCACACAAATTAATCTGTTTCTATATTGGAAAAGATCGTCACTGGGCAGAATTGCATCAGGCCCAGCTTTCCATTTTCTCTGATACTGCTTTTTACTAGGATACTATCATCTTAAAGGTAGAAATTGTGATAAATTCTGTAGCAATTCACTGTTAATAACTTCGTATTAGTAATGAATATTGTTGCCTTGTTTTTTGTTCATATAATAGAAATGAAAACAATGCAGTTTACTTCTATTTAGTATGCATATTCAAGTTGGTCTAACACCAGAAGTGCATTCATGCTTGAATTGAGCCTGAAACTGTAGCCAGGTTAGGGAACAAAACCTTTGTACCTTTATCTAATGTAATTCTTAGTACAAAGGTAGGATATTATGCAGAAAATTTGGCCTAGCACCTATGCCTGCAAAGATTTAAGCACTTCATCAAAGATTGCCTCGAAATACTTGGAGCTATGATTTTTATTATAAAAGATGTTTATATTAACGATAGTCATTCTCTCTCCTTACAGTGTAAATTAGACTATCAAGCCTGTGTCTCAGGAAAACAAATCTCAGTGAAATGTGAAGGACGTTGCCCTTGCCCTTCTGACAAATCCACAAATGCAGGCAGAAATGATAGGAGAGGTGAGTGATGGTAATTTGTATGATATTTTTAACAGCTCGTTTCTAGAAGGAAATATGGCTTTGCTTACAGAGGAGTACAGTGATCACAAACACTGATTATTCTTGACTAAAACCAGCTTCATTTTGTTCAAGGTTATTTTCTCTGCTGTGGGTTTGGAAATTGTGCCTAGGGTAAAATACCACTGTAATTTTCAATTGCAGTTATCATAGTATGTATTATTGTTGTACTTTTTTTACTCTTTAATACTCCTCAAGATGCTTATCGCTGTACTTAAGACAAAGAAAAATTAATTCCTTATTCATCAGTGTTTTCAGCTAAATATTCAAGAAAATGAAGTGGGATGGGGAAAAAAAGGAAACTTAAAAGTCCTTGTTGCTGCTTATATCATAGGAGCAAGAAGTTGCATTTGAATTATGGTACTATTAGTAAAGACTATCATATAAAAGCAAGTTCTTTGTGTGAAAAGTGTTTGATAGGAATAAAGGATGGCTGAGAATATTTGTACTTCAGTGACTCCAGGCTGACACTGGGGAAGGTTGCTGTTAAGCAAAACAGGGTACTCCTGAATAGAGAGCCGTCTTAGCATGAGGTTTTAAGCCACCATGTACCTGAATTTTCCAAGAACATCATGACTGGAGCATTTTTGCATTTCTTTAGACTGATATAGGCCATAGACTTCAGACTGTATTTTTTAATTTTTTCTGTATCGTCACACTCTTGATAAGTAAGCTAAAGTCTTTATGCACAATACCCTGTATCTTCATTGGAAATAGATCAAAACTAGCTTTTGAAGGGTTTGTTGTTGTTTTTTTTTTTTTTTCTCCTGTAGCAACCTTATAAAGATAAAAGAAACCAGCATTGCATTCCTGGACTATGTTAAAGTTGGTATTTCATTATGATTTGATGCATTATTCCAAATTTATTGTGCAAAAGAGTCATATTGTTTCCATGATAAGCTGTAGCTACTGCCAAAATGTTTTTTTTTCCTACTTTAAAAATTGAACTGATGTTCTTTTAACAATGAATAGACAAGACCAATGCAAACATCCAGCTGTGTGCAGGCATATAAGTCAGTTGAAAAACTGCTCTGAAGCACTTCTTTACGTCATTTTTTGGACAATATCATTGATTGTGTAATTAAATATTAATTGAATATGTGTAATTAAATATTCCCTATGCTATAAAGTCTCTGCAAAATGATACAGCCTTGAGGTTTTTTAAAGCATTAATTTAAAATGTCATGTAGTAGCTGTAAATTAATAGATAAATCTGTCATCTGCTCTTATTGCCAACCCAAATGAAAAACACTGGAACACCCAGCCTTATATGGTTATTTTGGCCCCTTTGATAAGAGATACAATATATCATTAATGCAGTTGCAGTTTTCACTACCAACAATTTATGCATCTCCAGCATAGATGTGGGGATATTTGCTTTACAGTGGGCATGAAGTAAAATTTAGATAGTGAGCCAAGAAGCATTTGTCTGTGTGTAGTAGGCATACAAGTGTTAGTTTTTTAATATGGTACCATTGCCCTCTGTTTTTACCAAAAAAAAATATTAGCATTTTCTCTGCTGGAAGCTGTTTCCACCTGATGCAGTTATTTTTGTCTTTCTGTATGTTCTTTCAAGCATATACTATTTTTGTTACTTCTCTACTTAAGCACTGAAAACAGTCTACAGACAAATTTTATTGGCTTCAACAAAATGGAATTGTTTTAATTAGGAGTGAACTCTTCTTGAATATTTATACTGCCAAGGGATCAAGATTACTTGTGCTTAGTTATGTAAAAGAGAAAGAAAAAAGTTCCTATATGAGTATGGGAGTTAACACTAATCCAGTCCTGACAGATTGTCAGGGCAAGCAAAATACAGGGTTTTTCCAACTGCTGCATTTTACCTCAGTGTTGAAATCTGTATATTGTTTCTTTACAAGGCCAAAGGCCAGGAGACATGAGAGAGATGAAAGTGAGCTAAGTATCATTCCTGAAATTTCAGCCATTATTTTAATAGAATACAAAATTACTTGTAACTTTTAAATAAGAACTTTTTTTGTAAGAATAACAATTATTTTCTTTTAATGGAACTCCTTTAGGTGTTGTAAGCTGTATATGCACGTCAGTTGCTTAGAAATTTGACAAAACTAAAGGGGCAAAGTAAGATTAATGTTCCAGTTTCAGGGATAACTTAAGCGAGGGTTTCTTAAAATACATCCCCTGTCTAGGACAATTTTTCCTTAATTTAAGATTGACAAATTCTACTGAATTTTTGGTGTATCTAGGGAGAAAAGTATGTCTATGAACTTTTCTGTATCAAGACTATTTTGGGACTCCATACTCCTTTGGGAACCAAAATTAAACCAGTATTCAGAAAAACAGATTTGCATCTTAAAATATATTTGAATCTAATCATAAAATCATAGAAAAATCTTGAAAGTGAACTCTGAAGTTTATCTAATCCACCTCTGTGACAAATACATGAGGCAGGTGCATCCTGTATTTCGTGAAATCTGTCCTGTTTTAACGATACAGTCAGTAACATTGAATCTGACGGATGTGCAGGGACTGTTAGATTGAATCCAAAAATGAAAGGGCTAAGAACTTGGTCTAGAACTAGATGTATAAGTTGATAACAAAACAAACAAACAAAAAAGAATGCAATAAAATAAAGGTCTTTCTTTGTCATATTTTTGTTTTGGTTTTAGTTTAGAGAAAGCAACGGGGATCATATAAACTACAGCAGGTGCTCCAGTAATTTTCAAAAGGAGAAAGAAAGACAATTGCCATGATAGGGAAAATCTGAAGAGCACTTGAGGCAGTGTTGGAGGGAAGGTTCACACAAAATTAGAAATAAATTTAGATTGGGAGTATGGAAGAGAGGGATGGCTTAGGGAGTTGCGTAGAAGTGGAATGAGAAAGGTAAACCAGAATGAATGGGAAGCACTACCACTGGTGACAGAGGTGTTAATTAAGAGACTAGAGAGGAAGCCCTTATAGGACCCTATCTTATTTTTCAGGCTAGCAATTGCCTCGTGTCCTATTTTCACTCTAATCTTCTTTTCAAGTATGTACCAGAATTTGGGGCATCCAGGTCATGCTGGCTTGCACAGTTGTGAATGTAGGGATTTCACCAAGCTGGAATCTGCAAATCTTTATTTTCCTAAGCTCTTCTGAGTCTTTTTTCCAGTGGTTATGTGGAAGCAGAAATTAGGAAGGCTTCTGTGCATTGCACATTTTAGAAGACTGGGAAGAGTTCTGTCCCCTTGGCAGTTTCTGGGTACTGTTTTTTGCTCCAAATAGTAGAGTAGTTATGACCCTTTTGCTCTGAAACATACTGAGCCCTGTCCCATGCCTGTCATAGAGGACAAAGGTTTTGCTAGTCCTGTTCTTCAGTCTAAAAGATAAGAACAAATACGCCTGATGCAGTGTCAAGACTTACCAACTGTGTCACTGGGATAAGGAGATGAAACTAGTTGATGGGGTAAATGCTGAAGCTGCACTCATTTTTAAGGATGAACAAAGTCCTGTTAACTGTTATCACTGACCTCCGCACACTTAGTCTGCTTTACTGTCTGGCAATTCAGATCACCCATCCTCCCACCCATTCCCAAATGACCAGAAAACAAGAACCAGATCAGTCCTTTCTCTGCCAGGTCAGTCAGTCTCACCTCTGTGCCCAGCAAGATCATGGAACAGATGCTCCTGGAAACTATACTAAGGCACATTGAAAATAAGGAAGTGATCAGTAACAGCCAACATGGCTCTGATAAGGACAAAGTGTGTCTTACAAATGTGGTTGCCTTTTGCAATGGGTTTGCAGCGTTGGTGGATGAGGGAAGAGCAACTGACATCATCTACCTTGACTCATGCAAAGCATTTGACACTGTCCCACATGACACCTTTGTCTCTAAATTGGAGACAGTGGTTAAGGTATTGGCTGGATGGTCACACTGAAGAGTTGTGGTCAACAGCTTAATGTTCAAGTGGAGACCACTGACAAGTGATGTTCCTCAGGGGTCAGTATTATAACTGTTGCTGTTCAGCATCTTTGTCAGCAGTATTGACTGTATCATTCAGTGCACGCTCAGCAGATTTGCCAACACCAAACTATGTGGCGTGGTCACCACACTGGAGGGACGGGATGTCATCCAGAGAGAGGGACCTGGACAGGCGTAAGAGGTGGGCCTGTGCAAACCACATGAAATTCAACAAAGTGCAAGGCCCTTCACAAGGGTCACGGCAATCGCACATTGTCCCTGTCAAGCTAACACTGTAATAGGTGTGTGCTGTAACATGCCCAGGGTCCTGGTCTCTCAAACACTCTGTTTCAAAGATTTGGCTGATGTGTGCTAGAGCATCCTCCTGGATAATGTCTTTGGATTTCGTCTTCATGGTAACAGGGTTGGGATTCTGTCCTGACATAGAGTCAAGATGCAGCTGGGACAAGCTCAGTTGAAGGTCGTGCAGTTTAGATGGAAAAAACTGTAACATTGTGAGTAAAATAGTAAATGTCCCTTTTCATTCCTGAGCTACTGAAATAGAAGAATTTGCTTTCAAAAATTTTCATCTTAATTTCTAATAAATCCTGTGAAAGACCTCACTTAATATTTTCACAAAAATAAAAGAAGTAGACTTACATTCATGAAAAAAAGGGCTTCCCTTTATCTGGTCATCTGAGGAAGACTATAGAGGTAACACACGGAGCTGCTATAAATCTCATACTCTTTGAGTCTAGGCTTTTGCCAGAAGGAAGTGAAAAGGCAACATTTCATGCTGGAAGTATTTTCAGTTTGCATATCTGAAAGACTTTAATCACAGAACATAGCTGCTCTCTCAGCTGCATCCTATTTTATACTGAATACTGCTGAATTGTTAATTGCTATGGAGAGATGTGGATAAGTAACAGTTGAATTAAAGACACCGTGGATTCTGTTTCGTTCTGCGTGCATCAGTGTGTGAAAAACAAATATAGGGACTCTTTAAACAAATAGCAAAACAGCACTCTCCCAAATCCTCTTATTTTATTTACGTGGCAACATCTTCTCAATACATGACCTCAGCCACTCTTCATATAGTACAGGTATAGATGCCAAAAAAAAAAAAAGCTTTTTTTATGTTTGCATTCAAAGAGAACACTGAATGCTTTCCAGACTTCACAAATAAAGAGATTTAGGGCCAAAAATAACATTGTGTTTACTCTTTAATCTCTACTTTGTATTATTACCTTTCAAGGACAGAGAGTAATATTTTGTAATTCCTTTTTTCACTTCTGCAGGATTAACTCGAGGACATCAGTACAATAAAAGCTGTATCCAAAACAACATATACAAGACCAATTAGGCCTGATATTATCAGTGATCAGTTATGGGGTAGCCAGGAGAAGCCATTTTATGAAACAATAAGCAAAATTCCCATTTATAAGATGAAGTTCATGCTGTGTGGTCAAGGATAAAATTTAAGTTTCAAACCTCAAAGAAGACAAAAATAAACCACCAAAGAAAATTACTGTTATTTTATAGTGCTGTTCAGGCTTTATTTACAAATACGTTAGTATGTTTTAAAATATCTCCCAAAAGATCTAATTATAGCATCTAATTTTATTCTACCATGCATGTTAAAGAAAATAAGGGATTTGCCTATAAAAAGAAGTACAAAGAGAAGCACGCTGGTTTTCATAATGGAGAAACTCCTCTCAGTTGTTAACATTCTCTGAAGAATATCCACAGTAAAGGAAGGATGCAGTCTCAGTAGTTTGGGAGTATAGATATCAGCAACATTTTCTATTTTTTATGAGTTAAATTTGCATTAGGTAATTGTCAGCTTTCTAGTCTACTGTTGTTCTTGGCCATAGATTTATGATTCAATAAAATATTTTGTTATGTAATTGCTACTGCAGTTCTATAGGATGCAACAGTAAATGCCTTTACTACTGGCATCAACGTGAATCTTGGCATTGATTTGAAAGTAAATAGGCTCTAACACTGTGACTCAGTTTTTTTCCAGAGGAAAAAACATTATCTATATATTTCTTACTCTACCGAATTTTCAGAACTCTACTTCACTAATGTTTCTGAAACCTTTTGTGATTTTAAACATGCCACAAAACTACAGTGTATTATTGTATATCTGTTTTAGTTCTTTAGAGGGTATTGACTTAGCAGTAAACATGCATTTTGCTTTTATTACTTTTTATACTATAATACATAGTATTCACTTTTAAATCTCAAAGCTGCTCATCTTAGACTGAAATTTGTCCAGGCATGCAAGCTAAAATATTTTTTTTCACTTTGTTTAATTCATTATACACATTTACAGTAATATTGAGTTGTAACTACACATTATATATAAAGAGAAGCTCTTTAAAGATAAAGTGAAAATTGATGCATTGTAGTTTTTTATGCTTTGAAATTCAGTCATGCTAATTCACCTAGAACATCTTTTTTCTCTCTGTTGTATATAAGGTGAATTATAGACCATTTTTCACTTGATCTTTAATAGGAAGTACTATTGTTTAATCAGGTTTTGTTGTTTTAGTATCTTTATAAATGTTAGGTTTTTTCTAAGATAGCAGACTATCTTAGCTAGAATTCATCAGCAAGAATTCATTTGTATCGGCAAATGATTTTCTATATTTATGAATTTGCAAGCACAAAAATACTGTAAAAGACATTTATTTAATATTCATTACTGTGTGTAATAACAGAAACTTAATGGAGCCAATTTTATTGTTTATTCCTTCAATGTTAAAAATAAATGTTAAGGTAAGTTTTCTGCATTAATCTTTTTTAGATTCTTAAACAGAATAGGTTTTTTTGCCTGAGTGACGCTGAGCCAAGTAAAATTGTCAGCAGTATCTTCTTTCATTAATCAAACCCCATGTTAAGACTTTCTAAAAAGAGACTTCTCCATCATAATTAGTAGTAATCTGATGTAGTGTGATTAGTAGCAATCTAATGTGGTGCAGAATGATAGAGAATGTGTTTGGAATGAGAAGGTGTATATGACCTGCATGGCCACAATCCCCTGGTCCCCTTGTCATCTAGCCTGGGGGTTAGCCAGAGCCCACCACGTGCTCAGGCTTCCTTCCCCTGGAACCCAGGGAAAGGTTGGAAATAAGGGATGTAGGCTGCTTGCCAGGTCTTATCCATATGTGGTGTGGAAAAGCACACCTGAACTTGGCAGATAGGAAGCTTTGAAGATCCCACAGTTTAGTCAGGTGGCTGAGACTAAACAGTAAAATGTTTGAGAAATACAAAGGGCCTGTGGCTGTGGTTGGAGGACAGGGAAAATGGAGATGTAGCTGTGTAACCTGTACTTAGGCTGTAGAGGTGACTTTGTCATTTTTGCTTCAAATGTATTAGTTTCTCTTGTAATTTCAAACTTCTCATGTGGAACAGGGTGTGTTCATTTTGTTTTAAACACTTCGGTAGTTCAAGAAAGATAACTGGGATTGGTTAGTCGTTAATAGATGGTCTTTTGGCTAAAAATAAATTTTTGCTTTGGCATTTTGTTCTTACAGGGGTTAAAATGTTTGGGAACAAGGGATAGAAATACATGTCTTGCAGAAAAGGAGTGATACCACAAATGCAAGTAGAACAATAAGGCAGAGACATTCTACTAAAAAGTGTGCTATGAATTGGAGTCAGAGTGGAGCTGATAGTGTAGGGGGTGGGGAAAGAAGAAAGTAGCATGTGTTTGAACAGTGATTTATATTTTTTTTAATTCTTGGCAATGAAGTGTTAGTTGTAGAAAAAATTAAAATTCCGTTTAACATCTCTGCTTGCTGTGCGAGTGCTTTTATCACAGAACACCAAGGGCATATATGTCCTATGCCAGTTGTGGCTTTCAAAACAGGTGTGTATGTTTGAGGATATGAGCACAGCTGGGACTGCTCAGTGGCCTTGTCCATCCTGTCCATAGGGAGCAATTTCAGGGTGAACTTCCCAAACTTAATCTCGAGCAAAAATAACTGGTTCACTAAAACTCAGTATGTGAGAGTGAGCTTACACACATGGGATGGACCCTTAAGACTTAGGATGTGTTGCCCTTTTTTTAATACTTGAATTCTATGGCAATGTTCAGACACTCACGGCCATTTAGATACTCTGCTTCTTTTTAGGTAAAGACAATATATATAAGATGAGTACTTATTCAGGGTTGTTTTCTTACTGCTACAAAGTATTCATATACTTTTCACAAAGGGAAAGACTTCTCTATAGAAGATTGCTTTAAATTGATTTATTATGAAAGTTTTGATTAGCCTGGTTGATTTTGTTATTTCCTTTCCCCATGTTTTTAGTAGGGGAAAACACAGCAAACCACCCAAACACCCAAAATCTCACACTAAATATGTCTTTAGAGGTGAAAATGTTACCTTCAGTGCATCATTGTGTGTTTTTGTGTGTGATGCTGCAATTTAAAGAGAGTTAGACAAGCCATTATGATGAAAGAAGATAATTAATGCTATTTAATTTTATGTTTGATAATCATTAATTTAACCTAGGTCATTAAACAATCCACAAACAATTTCAGTCCTAGACCCCCCAAAACACCCGAATTGTTAGGAAAGTTTAGTCTGTGTAGCCCAACAAACTCTATTAAACTATTTTAGGTAGTCATGAGAGCATGCTTTTTTTAGGATAGGTTCATTATCATCTTTTGCTCTCTGCCAACCAGCTTTTATGGATTATAAAGCTGGAAACTTAAATATAGTGCAGACCATTAAAATGGGGTTGCATTCAATTATAATGGCTATAATTGCCTTAATTATGTAAATGAAGGGGCCTTGCCAATCTTATGATACTTTAAAGGCTTTAGAAGTGTGTCACAGTAGTTCTATTGAGAATAAATAACCAAAGAGATGCAGATCGTATGCTAAGTGTCTGGATCAGCATTATCTTTCTGTTCATGCAATGTACGAGTAACATAACGGGATACTGCTCTGTTTGTGTCTCAATTACTCATGTGGTGGTAATATTTTTTTACTGGTGCTATTTTTATACCATCAATATGCAGTTATATTTAAAAGTCGTTCATTGCTCATCAATGGGAGATAAATGCTATAAAAAGACTTTCTTTATCAGGTAATTATTTTAAACTAGTTTATTTGCTTATTTTTGGAAGGTAAATGTGGTGCCATTTGTATAACCTACTACTGAGTTATTCTGTCCTGTAATTATGTCAGAGCTTATTGGATAATGAAGCTACTTGAGATCCTCAGGAATGTGATGGTTCAGTAGCGTTCTGAAGCAGTGTTGGATCAGTGAGTTTCACTTACTTGTCTTCAAGTAGGATGTAAACCTGGTATTTAAAAAACATGTGATATCCTTTTTGCCACCAATTTTCAATCACACTAATTGAATCTTTAATAGTTTAATTTCCTTCTTCAGCTGTGCTATATACTCTGTTAAATCTTTGTAGTATCACTTTTCTGAAGTTACTATTTCAATAGCTGTTAGAATTTTGGTATTTTCTTCAAAATATCAAAGTCCTTTAAAAGCCAGCGATTGAAAAGTCTGTCTTTGCCAGCTACTGTTAATGTTTCTGTAGTTACTACACAGAAGTTGGCAGAAATAAAATGTGCTAATTACAGAGTCAATGTCCTGGTGATATGATCTCACTTTCTGAATTGTTTTTTGTAACTTTTTTTGAAAGCATGCATGTTGGATCTCAAGCAAAAATTTAGACATTTAATTTTTGAAGCTGACCTTTGTCATGAAAATTAATTTCCATCTAAGCAAACTTTAAGCAAATATTCCAATAACTTATGCAAGAAAAGAACTTCGGCTGGTATCAGCATGATGTTACTTGGTTGCAAGTGGTTTCTTCTAATAATTAAAATATAATCAGTTTTTAGACATGAAAGTACAAATTTGCACTAAAAATACTTGCTCACCTTTCCTGAGTATACAGACAGAAGAACAATATTGATTTATTGTTTCACTTTTACTTTTCTTGTATAAATATTTGAATTCTCTTTCACAATTGAAAACCATTCTTTTGGTTGGTGTAATGTTTTGAAGCACTAGTTGGAGGGTTTATGTGGGTAGTGTGTGATTCAAATGCACTGAAAGTGTTTATTTGTGCAGTGAAAGTATGATGACTTTGGCCATGTTCACGTCATCTGATTATCCTACTAATTTCAAGCTGTGATAAATTCTAAAAGTTCGAAAAGATGATGCAATGCTGAAAGGAGATTTAACACGGTGCCTCCTTCCCAGGGCAAGCCTTAAATGCTTTTGAGTGTATTTGTCTTTGACAATACATCTTCCTGTTGCTTAAACACCCACCAGCTTTACTGTTCATGCCAAATTGCAATTTTGCAATTTTTTTCCAAATCTTTGAGTCTTCAATTTAGGTTACTATAGCTTTACACAGAGACTAGATAAGAAAGATCAAACAAATATGCACTAGTATCAGCATGATCTTAATCTGTTTCAGGTGAAACGTGGGTTTTTTTAATATCTCCACTACTGGCACTACCAAGAAGACATATTTTCTATTGCAAATAAAAAAAATAGAATTTTTTGTGTACCCTTGATGAGTCAGCATTATGAAAGTATAATTAGATAGATACTCTGTGACTCCAGTTATTATACTTACCCAGCTGTGTTGCTTTTTATCTTCTTCATAAAATACAATAATAATTTTATTTTTTTCTTGATATCTTAATTTTATATCCCAGATGCAGGCTATTTGATATGTCAGAAATCCCCTAAATAAAACATTAAAGTCTTCATGGAAAAGGAAAAACCCAGCTTCTTCCCTAAAGGCATCAAGACCCATGAAATTAACTGTGGCATCTGTTTTAACTGTTATTCCTGCTGATACTGCAAGATCAAGTGCTATAGCCACCTTGCATGCAAGCATCAGCAGTTGTTCAGTTGTATCAAATTGTAAGCTTAGGCTCATTAGCATGGTGGCACCTTTATAATAGTCTGAATGCTAAATGAAAAGCATTCAGCATTAAAAAATAACTACCCCTTAAAATTAAATTGCTTTGAAAAACAGGTTTGTATTGGGATTTACTAGTACTAAAATGTGTTTTTGTAGGAAAAAAAACAAAGACCAAATGATCTTATATTTATCATTTGTAAGAGTGCAAGGCAAGTCAGAAGAAATCCTAGATTGATATATATTGAATATTAATTCTTGTCAAAACTGTTTGCATTGTTTGTCCTGTTTATGATAAGGGATTGTTATAAATTCCTGAGATTCCTAATAGCAGGAGAGCATGAAACATTTAGAAACAGAGCTGTAAACCCAGATTTAGGGGAAACAGAGTAATTAAGATGGTTTTGTTCTGTTTTGTCTTTTCAACGGGATTGTCTCCTTATCTGAATTTAGGTGTCGATGAGAGTTTTAAGCAGGTTTATAGTACAGTTTACTATGTCTCATAGGAATCTGATTTTTTGGGGGTCTAGTTTTCTTTTAAGGTCAGTACTTAGTAATCACCCCCTGTAGTATTTCTGCATGCACGGTTTAAGAGGCTTAAAAGATACGTCAAAGGCCACTGATACGCTGTATTATTTAATCACCTTCTCTCTAAAGGTTTAACTTCGGAAGCAGTACAAAAAGAGCATGTAGATTTAACAAAGTGAACAGAGTACTGCTGCAGCTCAGAAAAAAAAAAAAAAAAACCAAAGAAAATACAATTACTCTTTATGCTCTTTTCTGTTGAAACAGATAAAGGAACGGAAAAATGAAACAGAGTAAAATTTCAATAATATGAACTAGGGACAACTTGTTGCTAATATTTTTGTCCGTGGCAAATTCAAGACCAACAGACCTTGCTCTCATCACCTCTCAAAAGAAGTAATAGGAAAAAGCACAGTAACAAACTTAGGATCTTAGTTATTCTGTTGCACCCTGTTTGACTGTATTCAAGAGAAAAAAAAACAGAGTTGGTAAAAGTATATATCCAAGTCAGTAGGGATGTTTCTGACAGTTTAATGGGTCATTGAATCAGAACTAGACTTTATAGAAAAAAGGATACATAACATTAGGAAAGCAAGGTAAAAAGAAAACAACTATAGATTGGAATCATTTGGCTTTCTTTAATTCAGGAAGAGTTGTTCACCAGCTCTAAAGTTTACTGAGGGATAGTATAGAAATACTTTTTCCTGAGACAAAAGCTGAAAGTAACCAACAGTATAAAATGTGTCAAAGCTAAAGGATGCAGGGAGTTGTTAGAAGCCAGTGTCTGTGACAGTGTGCTATTTAGAAAAAGAAAGCCGTAAAACAATTCAGTTGTTCACAAGGTTATTGTATACATATGTTTATTTCTTCACATCTCTAGAATTTCATTCTCAAGGGTTAAGGGTAGTTTTTGTAATTCAAGCATTGATTTACCACATCCATAGTTAATCCAGACAGTAATTTAATTATTAGTGAGAGCTTTCACTGACTAAGGATTGGCAGTCTGGACCTGTTACAGCAAACACCTCTGTAGCGGGTAACGTGAATATTGTCATGTAAGTTGCAGTGATCACTCTTACCTGTTCAACCAGACTGTGAAGATGTTCTTAACATATCACATGGGGGGTTGTTAGAAGTTCATTGATATGAGTGATGCTATGGGATTGGTTTCTTTAGCTTGTTGAAAAAGGTTCTCAACATTGGCAGGAATTTAGGAGTCAATATTGAGCAAATATAGTAAAGGAAAACAATGCATATTCCTTTCTAGCTGAAATATATTATCCCTTTTCCTGAGAATATCCTTATTTTCTTATGTTGAAGAACTATACATTACTGCTTTCCTTGTCATTTTCCTTTTCATAGGCTACTTTCTGCTACGTTTTTTGTATACTGTGTCACTTCTTCGAGTGAGAAGTGTAAGGTATTAGTCCAACACTTCACTCTTCGAGTGAGAAGTGTAAGGTATTAGTCCTTGTAAGTTAGGGTAAGAGAATTAGGGTGAATGATAAATGCTGAGTTACCAGTTATCTTAAATTGCTTGTTTTGATATTTTAGTTTGTTAATATTATTCAAATTTACTTTAGTATTTCACATAAAGTAAGTTGTAATAAGTGATTGATGCCCAGTGTCATAAAGATTGAAATTACTTTTTAAAAAAAAAAAATTTAAGCTATTTCTACATTTCTCTAAAATATTGGGAGAAGTTTAAAATCTGTTGTGTTTTGTAACAACAGACTTTGATCTGACTGTGGGGTCAGACTGCTGATTTGGTATATTTCTCCTCTGAAAACCAGAAACAAGCTGGGGGGGGGAGTTGGAAAAGAGAGAGAGAGATATGGAAAGCTTCGCTTAATGTGAAAGAATCAAGGAGATATGAACACCCTTTTTCCCCAAAATAACCTGTGCAACCAACACAGGTTATTTGTGTTGTGTTATTTGAAGAAAGATCGAGTAAATGGGGAATTAAACTACACCATCGCTTCAGCTGATCTTTCTTGAGATGTTTGAATTTATCAGTAAAATGCTTATACTACCATACTTTCATCAGGCTACACACCAATATTACAGAATCACAGACACACAGTCTGGTTGAGGTTGGAAGGGACCTCTGGAGGTCATCTAGTCCAAACCCCTGGTCAAGCAGGGCCAGCTAGAGCAGGTTGCCCAGGACCATGTCCAGATAGCTTTTGAGTATCTCCAAAAATGGAGCCTCTACAAGCCCTGTGGCCAACCTGTGCCAAGTGCTTGGTCACTCTCACAGCGAAAAACTGTTTCCTGATGTTCAGAGAGAACCTGCTGTGTTTCACTTTGTGCCCATTGCTTTTTGTCTTGTCAGTGAGCATCACTGAAGAGAGCCTGGCTCCATTTCGTTATGTCCTCCCTTCAGGCATTTATATATATTGAAAAGATCCCCTTGAGCTTTTTTCTCCAAGGCAAATAGTTCCAGTGCTCTCAACACTTTCTCATATGAAAGATTGTATTGAACCACAAAAGTAAAGCAAGAAATCCACATTATAATTACCTAACCAAAGTTGTCTCGCTATCATAATAGAATCTCATGATTGTTTTTGTCATATTCAGTGATGATGAGTGAGACAATTTTGGCTAGCTGTGAAGACGTGTGAAAGAGAAAAAGCTTTAAAAAAAGAGAATTACAAAGTATATATGTCTATACTTACTGAATACTATACTTAGCTCACTGTGCTTCTGTGTGCAAATGTATATATTCCTCCTTTAGCTAAAACATAGAGAAATACACTCTGATCTCGCATTTTTAAGGAACACATTGAGAAATGTGTAGTGTAGCATATAACATGAAATGTAGTCATGAAAATGTGATTTATAGCTCAAAATATATTTGTAACACAAAATTTTAAAATGGTGATGTAAATCCATACATTTTCTAGAAAGCTTGATACAGTGTTTCTAGATTTATACATTAGCTTACATCAGAGTTCCTAATTATGACTAATGTCTTGAGGAAAAAAATATATTGTTTGCTTACATGCACACACAATACAAAAGTCTATAAAGCTTCATATAGATATAAAAATCTCAGCTTTATGTGCCAAACACAAGTAGGTCTTTGCCAGTAGCAACTAGAACATTGAAACTATTCTGTGGAACTGAGCATTGTGATTTACTTTGGAGGGTAACATAACCACATACAAAGTATAGGGAAAAATGTAATCATTAGTAGTAGTCTAGAAACCTAACGTATTTTCTACAGTATGAGCTCATAGAAAGTGTTTGCAGATAGTAAAATGTGCCAAACAGTCTTAGCTTTCCATCTTTTTTAGCCACAGTGATGTAACATTCAAGTTAATCTGACATAAGCTTTTTAATAGGATAATGTTTTATTCTTGACATTTCCACAAAGGACATAAGAAGCCTCAGAAGTAATTTTTAAATTCCTAGCTATATATTTATATGTAGAACAATGTTGACTATACACAGTGCAAGGAAAAAATTTTACCAATTTTCATTACTGTAGAGGTTTAATCTGCAACTCCTTTTTACTATTGCTCTACCTCTAAGCAAGACTTCTTCAGGCTGGAAGAATGCCCCTTTTACCATTTGGAACTTCTGTAATGGAAATAGAAATGCATATATCCATTAAGAAGGCATTTCCAAAGAGATCAATGGCATTGGCATGCATTTTTTAAGCACTAAGCAGGTAACCAATGCACATGTGCAGATCAGTTGCACTGCATATGCAGTGAGTCTGATGCATCGCAGAGGCTTGCAGCTTAATGACTTAAAACTTTAGTTATACACTCTTCTGAGACAGAATTTGGCAGTAGATGAAGAATGAAATTCTAAAAAATTGAACTATGGTAACCCTTGTCCTGTATAGTTGAGCAGTTTGGTCCAGTGTATCATGTGGAGGCAGACACGAGTTGTTCTGTTACATAAAAGAAAAAGTGATTAAAAAATTCTTATCAAACAAGAGAAATGCTCATCAACATTCTTCTGAATGATGAAAAGTTCTTTTTGTAGTGGAAGCCAAACAGTAACTATGAAAACAAAATGCACTGCCTATTGTGATCTTCGTGGTATAACAAACAGAAAATACTGAGTGTAAGCTTATCAAGGAACTGAAATATAAATAAATACTCTAAGACAAAAGAGAATCCAAAGTAAGGAGCTTAAAGTCTTTCTTTTTTGGTAATAGTGATTATTGCTAATATTTTTTTCCTATCAGTCAGTGTTAAGCTGCCTTTTTTTTTTTAAATAATATTTTTTTAATTTTTGATTAATAATGATTCTTTAATTATGCCTTTGTCTCGGGGGGGGTGTAGTTTTGTGCCCACCAGGCAGGTACTAGGCTGCCTCATGTAGAAAGAAGTGAGGAGAGGAACTCCCTGGTTGTTTTTGTGGTTTTTTTTCTCTCTAGATTCAACCATATATTTTTGTTCCTAACTTCTGCTGAAGAGCTTACCTTTTTTTTTTTGTGTGTGTGTGTGTGTAGAAAACAAGACAAATAAAAGCTAGATACCTAGTGTACCTAGCTGACCACCTCTCAGAGAGATTTTGAAGGCTTTGTGTGAGTTGCTCCCTCATGGGCTGATATCACTGCCTATATCATCAGGAAATTTCTTCTGATTATTGTCACTGTTGAGTGACTGAATAATCAGAGGAGCTGTTGCTTAAATCTTCTTCACAGGTGACCAGCGTCAGTGTCTTTTGAAAATGTCATAGTTTCTGTTTTCTTGTTAAATAATTCCTACTAAGATATCTATCTAACTCTCTGGCATATTTAGGCTTAAAGCAGGGACTAGGCATTCAGTATTCATTTATTTTATTTTGATAAGCTATTTACTTACGTCAAACATTTTATACAGCAATGTCATGGTGATGGGGGAGAATTTGTACAGTGCTATAATTTGGACACAGCTCCTTCATACTGACTCACATTAAAAGAAACAGTACTACTAAGTCAATAGGCATTATTTTAATCTGATTGCTAAGTTATAATTCTATTTATGAATCTGTCCACTTTATTTCTTGTTTAATAGATTTACCCAAAAAATGGTATAACATGTCTTGAGGCATCAACAGCAAAATTCACAAATTTACTTTTTAGTATCAGAAAGAAAATAAAAAGAAATTCTGTTCCTTGTTTTTTAAATATTTGTTTCTTCCCTGACTGTACAGGAAAACCATTTTCTCGTAAAGTTTAAAGCTTTAATGAGTTTTTCTGGTTTATTTTTATGTTCTGAGGCTTAAACAATGATGTTGTCATACCACGGTGGGCTGTCTGTTCTGATTATAACTTCTCGTTTCAACCATAGTCCTATAATCACTACAGAATGATTGGTGATGCTTTGAATGTGTCTGCTATCTGCTGCTGCTGTCAGGGCTCAGCCAACAGAATGAATGTTGTGCTCTTCAACTGGTTCTGCATAAAGTCAGATACCTTTAACAAGATTTTAACATAAAGTACCAATATATGTAAACTAATTAGGTTTTCCATTGAAGAGGGCCAGGAACACTCATAGCCCGTGTGCTAAGGTGCTGGTCTGTGGCAGTGTGGCAAAAGAGCTCATACAGGGCCTGCTGTTCTCATACCCTGTTTGTGATTAAAATCAAATCCGTAATCCATTTTGGATTTGTATTCTAGGGGCTGCAGATCAAACTATTAAAAAAAAACCCATGCCACAACACCCCCAAACCAAACCTGCAAAGGTCTTAACGTTATAGGAAACAACCAAGCTTATAAATCAAGTTTGCACAGATGTTAAATCATGTTAAATCAAAAAAGCTCCACAGTGGTCACATTTTAGTTGTCAAATACTACTTAAAGCAATTTCCTGCTGATCTAATACTGTAATTCAGTAATTACTGTATAGTAATATTTTAAATTATTTTAAATTATTCTCTATACTTAATGACCTTTTCAAAGTATGTACTACATCAAGTCCTACTTAAAACAATAAAACCATAAATTTGTCTTCCAGGATTCATTTTAAATTATAACAAAGGTACTCTGTGTTGTGTACAGTATGTTATAGGATTGTATTATTTTTTTTTCTTCCTTGTAGTTATCAACTTTTATTAGTCCGTGGGCAACCATAGAAATTTTTTTGTTGCTGAAACAGGGATTCAATATAAAATGAGGCTAAAGCAGCAATTTTCAGTGTAAATAGCTTGCATATTAAATACTAGCAATCCTGGCTCTTAAAGTAGAAACATATGTTGATGATGTCTATTTGTAATACAGACAGACAGCAACAACTGAATAAAATGCCAAGTCCTCTCAGGTATTCAAGCAATAGGCACACTATAGCCTTCAAATCACAACTGTCTAACCAGGAGGAAGGGTGGGCTCCCTGCAGTAGCGTAATGAGGTTTTTTGTATTCATTGAAGGGAAAACTGGCCTTGCTGAAATCAGTGACAAAACTCCCAGTAAACGGAACCAGGATTTCTGTCTGTTTAATGAAATCAGAGCTATAGAGACACTCTTAAACTTGGACCCACTACCCTGCAAGTAAATTTTCTTGGAGGTGGTGCCTGCTATTGAATCCAGTAATCTCTGTCTGCACACATTTTGCTGTGCCTCAGCTTCACCTTGTGAAACAGGAATCTCTGTAAGTTAATCAATCAGTGAGGTGCAATAACAGCATCTTGAAACTGAGACAATGAAAGGAAACATGCACACAGGAAAGCAACAGTGCAGTGATAACAAAACCACGTGGTGTTTTGAGCACAGTTGGTTACGTGTAAATGTCAGTGCCTTTATCTTTAAAAACTAGCAGAATAGCCTAGTGATCCAGCTGGTACTATTATACCCAGTATAATAGTATATAATATATATTGTATATACATAGAATATAATAGTTTTCCAGAACTCTGTAATTCCATATTGATCTTAATGATGATCATTATTGAAGGAAGATCTGGGAGTATCACTTTTACTACTGTTGTGTGACCACCAAAGTTCAGATATTACTGTGACATATTTCTGCACATTTCTCTGTAGTTAATGATGTGCTTTCAGAAATACAAAATACTTTTAAGAGCACAGACCACAATGGCCAGAAGAGAAACATCCATGAAATTGAAGTTCAATAACATAAAATACAGCGCTATCTGAATAATAACTAGATTTTTTAAAAAAAAATCTTTTGACAGAAAACAGAAGACTCTATGTGAAAAATAGACATAATTTCACACTTTAAATGCTCTCTTACTATTCTTACTTAGCTGTTACTAAGCTGTCTTGAAAACCATTACCAGCAGACATTTGATTATTTCTTAAAATAATTAAATATTGGGGTGTTTTTTTACATTTAAAGCCTCGGCTATTGATGCATTATTTTTGCTCTTTCTGGCCAACTACTGATGTAACTGAGTTTAAACAGTTTCATGAATTTTGCAAACAGTACAGAACAGTGGTGCCATTATTAGCGGTAATAGTTGTTTTGAAATCTAAGATGCAGCAGTGAAGAGGTTCACAGTTGATGACATTTGGCAGTTCTTTTCAGCTGTAGGCAGTGGTGCTGATAATCACACATCCAGTTAGTTCAAATACCTTTCAGGCTTTATGATTAACAAGCAAAATTATAACTGAATAGATTACTGCTTGGCATCTCTAATTGTCTGTACTCCTTTTGTCTTCAAAGGTCCTTAATCACCATATGGAAAAGCTATGTACATTCTTTTGTATAGATTCTTGTCTACAATACAATATATTTTCTTGTATAGATTTTTTCAAAAAATGTCATCTCTAAGCAAAAAGTTTATATTTTTTATATTCTTTCAATGGACTTTAACTTATGAAATGTCATTTTTCATTGTGGAAAATGTCAACAAAATTGTTTAAAAAACCACCAAGATATCTGTTGATTGGTGTTAGCATTCCTTTCCTCTTCAAAGGATTGAGTAGTTGGTCTAGACAGCACTGAAGTGGGGATGAAATTCAGTCTGTACTGAAATCATTACTACTGATTTCAATGTGATGAGAATTTCTCTAAATGTCAGAAAATATGCCAGGATCTTCAACATACCCTAATGTCGTAAGAAGTTCACTTAAAGATATAGTAGTCTTTGTTAGCAATTTTAGCTTTGTTCTGTTCTGTGTACAAATGGTGCTGATTTGTACCTGCTCTGAGCAGCTCCTTTCAAAAACTTTGTACTGCAAAATAGCCATGCAGATCGACTGCATGCAGGTAGACTGCAGTCCCGTGCAGATAGACTGCAGCTTGAAAAGAAACATTTCCTAAAACATGTCATGATACCCAGACTGATCCCTCATGGTGCTTGGTTTGTATCTGGTGGTGTTGAATGTTCGCCTAGGTTTACTGTGTGTATTAAAGATTCTCTGTAACACACCCATTTTGTATGAGGATTGCAAACATATAAAGATGACTCGATTGTTTTCTTTGGAGTAGGGTCCCTCTGACTATTTCTTATCGGTGGTTTGCGCCAGGTGAGTTGATCACAGCCATCATGTGTGGCTGTACAATAACCATCATGTACAACACTGATATCTCTCAGAGCTGAGAGAAACAGTGTCTCAGTGAGGGTTTGGACGTGTTTTAGGGACTTAAGAACAGCTGGTTAATGTTGTATACTAGTTGTATACATTTTGTATACTACTAATGTATCTGTAATCTTCTGTTTCTAGTGTTATATGTAAAAGCATCACCTGAAATTTTATTTTAATATTTGTGGATTATTTTTTTTTATTATTATTCGTGCCTTTGGTTGAGGCCACCAAGAGAGAAACCAGATTAGTTTAACTATATAGATTCATATCTGGCTTTAGAAATCCCTTGTGCACAAGTGGTTGCAGATCAAGAAACACTTGTTCTGTTGTTATATATTTCATTATGCATCCACTTTTTCCCATTCTTGGAGACTGAGTACTGGGCTAGATGAACCTTTGGTCTGACATACCACTGTCACTCTTACAGTCTTCCATAACCCCCGCAGACCGCATCTTGTCAGGGGTAAGTTTTGAGAAGTTGGTACCAGTATTCAGAAGCCATATCCATTTTACAAAAAGAAAATGGCTAGAGATACTGCTTGTTTACCTGGCTTAAGTAAACAGTAGAGTCTCATAAATAGTGACACAGATTTTTATCACTATCCTGTTGTGTTGGCTACTTGTGTTTGCAACTTGTGCTTCGTAAGTTTATCCTTATGGTAATTTACTGTTCAGGTAAATCCTGAATAGATTTCAGGAGGATCTTGATCAAGCAGATTTTCTCTCCTTGTCCTTTTATAAAAATTAAGTCTGTATTTCCTTGAAACATGAAATCTGCAGATAATCAGAAATTATCAGGTTCTGTATTACTTACCTATTTAAATTCTGTGAACTCAAGATATCTCTGAGCCATAGATCAAACAGGAGGAGGTGGCCTGCTACAAAAATATCACTCTTTGTACAGCACCTGTGAATAGCTGATCTAGGAGACGTGAGATTTGGTAGAGTTTGGTGTGACTGTAAGCAGACATCCTTACGCACAGCTCTGCAGCCTCTGAAGTGTCATTCTTAATGATGGGATGTTACTGTTTTGCTATGTTTGCTCTAGTCAAAATTTTCTTCTGCCTCCTTTTCTTGTCTAGTAATCTCGCTCTCCCTGCAAATAAGGTTAATGGAATACATTCACTTGCAGTTTTACAGTCCTTTCCTTAGTTTTTCTTCCTTTAGCAGATTTTCTGATTGAAGCCTGATTTTCCACTCTGATGAGCTCAAATTGTAATACATACTGTCGTTCTTGTTCAGCTACTACAGTGTTTCCAAGGAACACTCATGCCACAGGAGGTGTACGGTTATCAGAAGAATGCACTGAGCCATTTGGAGACCAGACATTCATCTTAACAAAATACATGCCATCAACTTTCTGGAGAAAGTTTATAGATTTCTAAAATTTTAAGTGGCAGTGTTGTAACTATGGATTTCCTCAACATTGTATTTGGTTTTAATGCAAGTGACAAAAGCTACCAAGTCTCTGATGGCCTTGCACATTAACTTCAGTGAGGGCTTTGATTTTGTTAAACTTTTACAGGGTCTTCTGTTGCCAATTCAGATAACTTAGTTTTTTATCCCTGTGTTTAAAAAGAGGTCTTTTAAAGAGTTAAGGAGAGTTACTTAATGCAGCTGGTCAAATGGCAGATATCTTCTACTTCTTCCCTTTTAGTCTTTGTTCAGTTGAAATGGAAAGGCTGTATAGATGAAGAACTTTCTATTTTGTTGCTCACTAACAGGGTATGTTAGAGCAGAAAAGCTTAGTTTAAGCTTTCCAATAAGCACATGCTGTTGCTATATCCAATTAGATATCTGTATTGTGTCTACATGCATGGACCTGATCTCTAATGGCAAAACAGCAACCCTGGGGTGACAGTTCAGGCTGCTCAGACAAAACCTTTATTACCTCAGTACCTCAGTCAGTAGAACAGGTTGAGAAAAACTGAATATTTTTTTGAAAAAAGGGAAAGCTTTCTTGGTGGAAATGTCTCCCTTTTTCATTAATTTTATCTTGGCAATTTTATTTTGAAGGAAGGGTGCCAAACTCTGGCATTTTCTCTTCTCCTATAGAAAACTAAAAGCGTTACGAAGGGTAAACCTACACATATTTATTTACTAACTGCTTTATGATGACAAAGTTTACTAGAATACTCACTTCAGCATTGCAGTTCAGTATCTCCCCTGAAGAAAGGTGTTAAATCTGTCCCTTAAACTAAGGGAGTACCCAAAATATATTTGTTTTTTGAATGTTGTTCATGGCTTGCCAAATAGTTCAGTGAGCATTAACTTGGTCTGGAGCCATTTCTTCTTATACTGAATATGACATGGACTCCATTTCTCAGCTGCAGACTTGGGGTGAAGGAATACAGGAGAGCGCATAAGGGTATATTTACACTGTCGAATAATGTAGCTTATTGGTTTGCTCCTTGGCTCTTTTCCTTTGTTGTCTACACTATTAGTTCACTACCAGACTCTCTGCTGAGGTAAAGTAGATGTTCCTCTTTCAGATGTACCTCTGTGAATAGTTTCCTCCATGGACTTCTTCCTGCAGACTCATACCCTCATCCTGCTTCTCATACCCTTCGTACTTGTTCAAAGTGCGGTTTTATAAATAAGTTTCCCTTTCCTCTCTGAAAATAATAATTGTAATCCAGCTGGGTCAGTGTTGGTAATGCAGGATTTGGAGATTTAATAGATGTATAGGAATCACACATTAGAAATTACCAAGGCTAAATAAGTTCTTATCTCTATGAATATTCATATACATCTCATAAAAATTCTCTGATCTACATCAGACATTCATGAACAATCCATTTGGTGTTCAGTGCATTGACTAGCATAACATAATTGCACTTTGCTAACATATTTCATGTATGCACGTGGAAACATTTCAGAAATTTGTACCCTAATCATATCTTTTTAAAATCATTACTTTCTTCATTTCTCCTTCAAGTTTTGATTAGTGAATTTGTGTGGAGACACAGCTGCAGATTACATTTACTTAACTAGAGTTCTGATTTCAATGAGGTGATGGTAGTGTCGTAGAGTTTGCATCTCAGTGCATGTGATTCATGTGCCCTGGTAGTGGATCCTGCTGTTACTTTACTGATTTAAAGGAATAACTCTCATAGTTTTCTTCAGTAGTAGAGAAAGAACTTGTCTACCTCTGATGGCCTCAGTTTAAGAGAGACAGAAATACTTAGCTAAACTTTAGTGATTATACCCTCTCAGTTCTCACTGAGAGATCTTCAGGCAACTGTGCTCTTCGATGCAAAATTTTAAGTGATTAAGAGCAATGTTAGTGATTAAGCATTTAAGAAGGACACACAAGTAAATGGGTAGGGTGAGTACAAAGTGGTTTAAAGCAGATCACAATCCAAATATGAAAATAAGAAAACTATTGCCATGCCAGCCTGAAATTTGTCAGACTTCAATGGGATCCAATGTGATGTAAAACTCCTTTATTCCAGACACTTGCAGAACAGAATAGTTTAGTTTATTTCTATTAGGCAGTGATTGTTCAGCCCAATGTTCAATTCTGCTGTCCTTTCCTGCAAGAGGAAAGGTGCAAACCACTAGAGTCCTACCAAGGCACAATGGTAATTTTCCCTCACAATAGAATGAAAGGTACAGCAGTCCCTTCCAGGTTCTCTGTGCAGAATTATCCGGTGTGATAGACCTTTGAAGCCTGTTAGCAGCCCAGAATATTTCTGATTTCAGAAAAAGTGTAATTTGAAATATTGAAATAATTATTTTTTTTTTTTAATTTTCTTTATAAACAGCATTGTTCAGTGAGCTTTTTATCCTTGTGTTTCAAGGGGTGTTATGTCAAATGCAAAAAAAGTCTTTGCCAGGACCCTGTCAGGAAAATGTCCTGACTTTGTGGCAGAGCTGTGTGATGCTTTCAGGAATCTTTGAAACTCAATTCAGAAAACTAACTGACCTTTGGGGTGTGGTTGTCTGGAAAGATTTCACCACTAACAAAATTGCTGTTCTGTCCCTATTTAATATTTTCCATATCTTTTGTTGTGTGAAATACTGGATTCAGTTGAATATATGAAAATATTTGGGATCTTGGAATATAGCATGTTACAGTGGAGTGCCTCCTTGCTATCTTACCTTTTTTCCTGACTAGCTAGCTTCATAAGCATGCAATTTACAGATTAATAACATCATTTTCATCCTCAGAAATTAATAGCAGAGCATGATGAGAAATGATAACCGATATTAAATGTTAGCAGCAGTTAACAAAGGAAGCCATGTATATTGACTGTCCTCCAGAAAATAAATTAACAAATTCCACAATAGGTCTGTGATACTTCTGACGGATTAAAGAATTACTATTGTCTTACTTAATTGCAATGTTTTAGTAAGTTTACATATTTTGTTGAAAATACTAGCTTAGCGCATAAATTCTGTATGTCGTGCTTACTACTACTTTTCCCGCACTCAGACATGTTCATTTTATTTAAATGTGAAGTCTTTAAAACTGTGAGGACACAAATATCAGATTTATTTTATGAAAATGCAATTTAATTGAAATAATTTTAAATTTTATGAAACATTAATCATGAGCAGAATGTCTGTATGGAACATTAATTTGAGGCAGTAAGAATAAGCAGCTGCAGTTCCCTGATATGGTATCTGCAGCATTTATATTAATTATCTCGTAACATAGACTAACTGAAGTAGAAAATTCATTATGTTTAGTTAAATAGTAAGGAAATCAGAATGCTTTTATTTGTTAATTTCAAGGTATCTTCCAAAAATCATTGGCCCTAGAGGTAACAGATGGCTAAATAAACTTCATGAGCTTATAAAAATAGAAATACACATATGAAGTTTTTCAATTTACAGCTTTTTTTTAAAAAAAAAAAAAATTCTGATTATACATATGGGACTGTAAAAAGATGACTGAAATGATTATCCCATCCCTGAGTTACAACTTTGAAGGTCTTTTTTTCCTTCTGCTAAATTTATTGTGTTTTTTGACCACATTTCTTTTTGCCATATGTTACTCTTCCCGACAGAGATGATGCAGAGCTAGAAATGCTGCTGTATATTGCAGGAATTGTAAAGCCATTTGCATACAGTTTTAGTTCTGATGTTCTTAGATATTTCGAGTTAGCCAAATGGGAACTAGCCCTTAGTCTGAAGCCAGGAATTTTCAGTTCAAGCAATCAGTTCCTCAGGGCTGAATTCATAAACCTGTGCAGAATGGTGGTGTTGCAGAGTACTGATACTGAGTAGTTAAGCTATGTGTAATGTTCTGGTTTACTTTAATGGATTCTGTGTTTAAAGGTAGCTCTGAATTCTAATGGCAGTATTAGGGTTACAGTATTTTCACACAGGGCACTCTGGAAAAGAAATACATGTATATGCACATACTGGATGTGCAGTTAATCAGTGCATCTCAGATGCATAAGATTTACCATGCGACCATACAGTAGTATATGAATGGTAGGTGATGCACTGAAAGGGCATCAGACTACATAAGCATCAATCAGCTGTGGACTGTTCTAAATAATCCTCCTCACAGTTGAGTCAGAATTGCTGCAAAAGCCAGGTTTCTGGATGTCTAACAATCCTAGATAGATGGGCGCAGTCTCAAGTTACAGCATGAGGAAATGCTCTTGTATTTTTCTGGGAAAACAGTACAGAGTTATGATACAGTAGATAGTAGTATATTGTTCCTTTTAAAGAGGGATAATCTTTCATATAGTGAGGAACCTTCATGTGAGTAGCAGGATGATCACAAGACTTGAATGACTGGACACTCTGCTGAGCAACCGAATGTAATTAGACCTGCTTTTAGCAGAGATTAGAACGAATGACTTCCAGAGTTCCTTTCCAACATAAATTATTCTGTGATTCTGTGATCATAAGCAGTGATTCCAATGCAAAGAAAAAGTTGGAATGATCAGAAGTCTTGCTTTATCACATGATGATTGTTAAGTTATCCATCTCACACGGAATAATTCCTAGTTTGCTGTAGGAGGTGGTTGATGTACACCCTGTTCTTCAAATTGTCCATATGCTCTCTGTATATTTAATTCTTGGTTATTTTATTATATACACAAATTTATGAATATAGTTCTGCCCAGTTGCATGAGATTGTATGTGCTGGGGATGGTCTTCTGCAGTGCTGGTTGTAGGGGGTGTGTATCTTGAAATGCATGATAGAGTTGTGCAGCAAGCACAACCGCATCATGCGATAGTGGAATACCACATTATGTGGTCTGCCTTCTGGCAAGGCAAAGTACCTCATACCTCACTCTGAAACAAAGCCTTAATCTTTCTCCTACAACTTAGTCCCACTGTTCTACCTACAGCCTTGTGGTCCCATATATTATTGTGAATGATGCCACGTAGTGGGGGTGTGTGTTTATTGCTGCCTTTTTTTTTTTTTTCTAAATCACTTTTTGATCCTTCACTTAACAAAAGCTATTCCTTAATACAACGGTATGTCAGTATGTTTACTATGTCAATACAGTAATCATTTACACTTGTCTAACTATAGATAGTTTTATATATGTGCCTTAGTGTGTTTAGATAAAATGTATACACTGTTAAAATGACTTATTTTCTGTTATGTGAGAAAGCTAAGACTGGTTTAAATATGTTAGGGAATTCAATCCGTTATGCTAGTCTCAAAATATGTTCTGCATATCTTTATAGCTTTCAGTAGCACTATTTTTACTTCTTCATCAATTAGCTTGAGTTGAAAGGCACAGAAAGAACACGTACTGATTAGCATTTTCAAATACTCTACTTCCAATCAGTAAATTATATTCAAATGCCAACACAAATTGTAACATTTACTGTATGTGAAAACAAATTGAACAGTTGGTTCCACCTAACATTTAAATAATATTTATTATAAAGAAATTTCTGGATTGCGTACCTGTAAGTTTTCAGATCCCCTCATTTTTTGCATAGCCGTATATATTGGTTTTAAAATACAGTCCATTTTTATTACTTCAAATGACAGGAGACTTGAGTAACCTTTGAGCTAGTGATTTCATTTTACCCTATACTAATTCTCTTAATGGCTACTAGAATTGATTGCAAGAGCAGGAATGCCTTGCATTGGCATTAGACAAAACCAGAAGTGCTTCTTGCCAGGTTCCTGAATGGATTCATGTGATTTAATATGCATTTTTTGATTACTGTCTAACCTTCTACAACCTTTACTGTCTGTCTTTCACCATTAAAGATTCATCTCCCAGTCTATCAGATGAAATAATAGCCTGAATAGATCTGAATTACCTCATCTTGACCTATTTTAAATCAGTACAGACCAATGCATACAATAACTTCAGAAGCATGAATCTTTAGAAGCTGATCACTGGGACAAAAAGTCCCTAAATATATTCTAGAATACATTAACCCATTAATTAATGTAATTTTTCATCATTTAGCATAACCCTGAGTAAGCACATTTCAATGGCAAATAGCGTTCTAGTGAACGGACTGTTAGGTTAATCCTCTGTGTTACAGAATAAAAGGTTTATTCACATAAATCTGTGTGAATTAAGGTGGAGTCCTGAGGCAGGTACTGTACTGAGACAGGATACAGATGAGAAAAAAGGGAAATGTAACCATTTTCAGTAAATATGCCTGATTATTTTTTTTTTTTGTGACTTAAAGTTTTTACGTAAGCATAACTGAGGGTTATGTTGTGCAGCTCCTCTGACAAAAAAAATTGTGTTTGTAGATTGTCAGAAGGTTGTTCTCTGCTTCTTATGACTTCCTGAAAGCTGCTTTTAGGCTGAACTCTTCTATATCTATTCTGTGTTCATCTAAGTGTTCTTGGAAAGTTGAACAATACTTCTTGGTAAGTTCCTGTGAGAGAGGGAATTAAATTGTTTATTTTACTATTTTTTAAGGTTATTTTGCTAATTCTTTCCCTTTTACATGTCAAAAAAATCTTTTGCTTTTAGAAAAAACTTTTATATAGTTGAAGTTATTTGACATTCAAAATCATATCTTTAGCATGTGGAAAAGGTTAGAAAGGATTTTATACTTTTTTAATGACCCACATGATAAGAATCTTCAATTTGTCTGTCTATGTCTCGATGTCTGTCTATGTCTGTCTATGACTTGATACATAGAACATTAAGTGAGATTCTTTCTGTAGTCTGAGGCTTTCATTTTACTCAGAATGTACAAATATTGCTTTACTCATTTTGGCCACAGTACAGAAATATGACTTTATTATTAAACAAAAAGGAAGGAAAAATCCCATAATAGTATAATGTTGTATCAAGAAGAAATATGGGATCTGTGTATTTATTTGATATAGAAATACTCAAAGACCTGATAATAAATAAAACTAATATCTAAGCATTACCATTTTTAATTCTTTGAATCACCTAACAAATTCTGTAATTTTCCAGCAATTTTAATCATATATGTTCAAGGGCACTGATACACATGGCAAAAATCATGGATTCACGGAATTGTCAGAGTTGGAAGGGACCTCTAGAGATCATCTGGTCCAACTCCACTGCTAAGCAGGATTGCCCAGAGCACATTACTTAGGACTGCATCAAGGCAGGTCTTGAAAATCTCCAGAGAAGGGGACTCCATGACCTCTCTCAGCAGCCTGTTCCAGTGCTCTGTCACCCTCACCGTAAAGAAGTTTTTCCTCATATTTGAGTGGAACTTCTTATATTCCAGCTTGTGCCCGTTGCCCCTCATCCTATCGCTGGAAACCATTGAAAAGAGTCTGGCTCCACCATCCTTCAACTCACCCTTTAGGAACTTGTAAACATGGATGAGGTCTCCCCTCAGTCTTCTCGAGGCTAAAGAGCCCCAGCTCTTTGAGCCTTTCCTCTTAAGGGAGGTGCTCCAATCCCTTAATCATCTTGATTGCCCTACACTGGACTCTCTCCAGTAGTTCCCTGTCCCTCTTGAACTGGGGAGCCCAGAACTGGACACAGTATTCCAGTTGTGGACTCATCAGTGCAGAGTAGAGGGGGAGAATGACCTCCCTCAACCTGCTGTCCATTCTTCTCCCTATGCAGCCCAGGATTCCATTGGCCCTCTTGGTGACAAGGGCACACTGCTGGCTCATGGAGAGCCTGCCATCTACAAGGACTCCCAGATCCTTTTCCTCAGTAGTACTTCTCAGAAGATCCACCCCTGATATTGGTGCCTGGGGTTCTTCCTCCCCAGGTGCAGGAGCTTACATTTGTCCTTGTTGAACCTCATTAGGTTCTTCTCTGCCCAGCTCTCCAGCCTGTCCAGGTCACACTGGATGGCGGCACAGCCCTCTGGAGTGTTGGCCAGCCCTCCCAGTTTGGTATCATCAGCAAACTTGCTGAGGATACACTCTGTCCCCTTGTCCAGGTCATTGATGAATATGTTGAACAGGACTGGGCAATCAATGCACTTTTTAGCATTACTTCTATATATGCCATATTCTTCTTTTGCTGGAGTGAATGTGTTAGCAATTAGTCTGTACTCGTAGTTTGTGTGGGCAGAAATCTCTCTTGTGACCAAGAGAATTGCATCCATAGTGACTCACTTTCAATGAAGTCATTGCTGACTATCCTCTAAGTATGTATTTTTTCATAGATGAGTGTATTGACTAAAAACCTATGAAAAACTGGAGATAGGTCTCTCTAACTTTTGATCAACTCTACTTGCTTAATGCTTGTATAAGACAGTAACATTTATCACATGTATTCTTTTTATGATATTAAGGAATCTGAACTTTGTATATTTTGTTTTATCGTCTTTTCTTTCTTTTGTGCTATGAAAGTTGAATGCTTCCTACTTTTTGAAGTTTAAGCAGAGAATGTGTTAATTTCCAAATAATTTTCAAATAATTTCAGAGATGAATTGCACTTATTACCTACTGTCTGGTTCACCGGAATTTTAAGGTGTTTTACAGAGTAAATAATCATACCCTAGACTGATGCACAATGTAATACCATTGTGCTGTGATCAGGCTACTACTGTACAAGCCCAGTTCAAGGTATTGGTGAAAGAAGGAGGAGACTGGGGCAGCAGCAGGAGCAGGATCCTAGCCCAAATAGCCCATCCCGCAGTTTATCTGGAGGCGTCTCTGCTACTGCCATGGAAGAGATAAGGTAGTGGACCAGAAGTAGTGCCAGTGACAGCTACTTTCCTGAAACAGTAATCTGTGTGTACCTGAGACAGGGACGGGATTGAGAAAAGAAAGCTGGTACACCCTGTCCCACACCTGCTTCTTAGAGTGGCTGCATGTTATCTACACATTGGCCCCTTTCTTTATCAGGGAGGGAAGCAACGGAAATTGAGAGAAGCAAAAAGCACAGGTGGTTTTTTGTGTGGTTTTTTGTGTGTTTTTTTCTAGGAAGAGAGAGAAAAGGAAAGAACAATTAATCAAAAATTCTCAAAACAGTGAGTCCTCCCCATGTCTCATTTAAGCTTGCTTAACATTAAAGCTGACAGGCCCATCACTACCTCCCAAAAGTTCTTGTGCTACTTCCCAGAGTTACTTTCCCCCAATTTTTTTTCTTGTATCACTGAAAACATTCTGTTCCTGAAAAGAGTTTTGTTTGGTTTGGTTTTTTTTAAATTGGACTTTTTGCAAGATGGTAAGACTTGAGACAGCTCTGTTCAGCAGATTGATAGAGAAGCATAGATCATTTTAGGCCATATTTGTTATTTAAAAGTCTATCTGAAGTTTGCACTACACATATAAGTTCTTAAGGCAGAATTTCCCCCTAGACTGTACTTTATTATGGTACTTGCCCTGTAAGCCGGAAATCACGCTGTTTTCATAACTTGAGAATGATTGTTCAATGTGTCACACTTGTCACAGGGTGGTAAGTAGTGTGATTGATCTAAATAAAAAAAAAAAGTTAAGGTTTGAGTCAACATTAAAACAAGCAGTATTCTTGATGTATTAGGTTATGGTAGCCCCTATTCTTATGAATAAGTTTGAACCACAGTTGTAAAGCAGAGTTGTAGAAAAAGCTGTTGAAAATAGAAGAATAACATTGATCTTAAATCATGGAATTTGCTTTTAGCTATTCATGCATACTGTACAAAAAAAAAAACATTACTAGAAATTTGTAAAATTTGTAAAATATGGCTTCTACCATATAACATTAGAGTTGTGTTCAGTTTTGCAGTTTGCTGTGCGTATATTTGACAGCTGTAGAGCAGCTTCCAGATTATTTTCCTAATGTAAGAATATGCAAAAAAGCTAATACACAATTTTTGGGTTTGTGTGTTTATAACTTAACATGAAAGCAGGTTTGCACAAGGTGGCTGTTTCATGTACTGTCTTAATACTAATTAAATTTATTTGGAATGTCATTAACATGTCAGTCATAGTATATTTAGAAGTACAATATTTGAAGCAGGTAATATATATTATATATAATTTTAGAGCTTTTGTAATTCACATAAATATATAATTTTAATTAAGAAAATATTATGCAAATATAATGTTGACTTTCTAGATGCCACATGAATTGCTACTTATATAAAATATATTGTAAGCACAATTTTGTGTGAAGAAAGAAGTGCATGTGGTGCTTCTTTTCTGTCAACTTTTGGCACATATGTCTGTGTTGAGATAGGACCAAAATGGGGTTTTACTACCTGATTTATGTTTGGGAGCTGTCAAAAGATTCAGTCTTTTCCTTTGAGAAAATTTCTCTGACAAGCTACCAGTCCTCTGCTTCTCTGTGTTACCTGAGGGGGTCCTTCGTGCAGGTTTCCTGCCCCTGGCTTAAATGGTCTCAAGCACCTTGTACCTAATAACTAAGGAAATGGGAAGAAGTGTGCTCAAATGCTAATCTCTAAATATAGAAATAGCTGTACTACTTTAAGGATCTATGTTCTTACATACTTATGTAAATCTGTTTTCTGCTTTGTCATTTTCCAGTATAAAATACCATGTTATAATAAGGTCTCTTTTTTAAAAAATATATTTTAATTCCCATGTCAGAATAGTACTGGCTTTTTCTTTTTTTTTCCAGTAAGCACAGGATAAAAAAACTGAATTATTTTCATCAGATTGTCTTACGTTTGTGAAATACATCAAACAATATAATGTAACAGAATATTTAGAGAGGACCATATGCAAAACTAACCATGAAAGTGAATGAATACTGGCATCAGATGATAGGGAATTAGCCTTAAGGAGCCCCAACCAGAACCGCTTAACAGAACCACAAAATGAAAAATACCTTCTGTTGTGTTTTTGTTTTTTTTTTTCTTTTTATTCTGCTACTTTAATGTTAGGATACCTAGATCTTGAAAAGCATTCTAGAAAATAGTAATACTGAAATCTGAAACTAAAATTTTTCAATGGAAAATACCAACATAGAGAAGGGGAGGAAAAAAAATAAAGGCGGAAAAGGCGGGAAGAATCAAGTGTATTTTACTTTCCACCAGTCAAAATTAAATTGTCTGATTAGCTGTTACTTAGCCAACTCAAAATTTTAACATATTTTAAGCATCCTGTTGAAATGAAATGATTGATAGAAAGTTTCATGGCAAGAATTTTAGTTTTCTGGAAGGTTGTACCGTTTAAATAGTTTTATGAGATGCTAGTAAATGAACTAAATGTTCTTTGACAAAAAACTCTGATACTCAAATATTGAAATATGAGACATTGTTATAAAACCATCATTTAAATCCTTGCTGAGAACAGTTGTCCATGTAAATTATTAAGTATGTGGATTAGTGTACTTCTGCTGCATATCTAATGTATATTTCACATATGGAAGACATCTACTTTTACTTGACACACTAGAAATGTTGTGAACCAAAAATTCACTGTGCATTTCAGTTAATAATACAGTAAATGTCGTTACTTACCGTGTTTGAGAACCGACTTCAGCACTTGAGTAGCTATGGGGTATAAAATAGGCAAATGACTGTTTAATCAGTTTGGTTTGCATTGCTTTGATTTTTGAAGGAGATTCATTTCCACAATAAATTTATCAAAATTAGTAAGATGAACCAAAATTTATTACATTTTTCTCATTGTTTTGAGATAAAAGCCATAATTTAATTTGTCAAAAAAGTTCGGGAAAAGGGTTATAACAAGTTGAAGTTGGAAGAATACCCCAATCTGAGATCTGGTGTGGGATGTATCTGATGCCCAAAATTTGCTGTATAGACCTTCCATTTTGAAAGGAATGCAATTCACAGGAGCACAGAAGATGTCATTTTATGTCATATTGTGCAGGGCAGTGGCTAGTACCAGATGCTGAAAGAGCAAGCTCTATTTTGTTCTTGTACCTAATAGCCAAAGAGGCACTATCTCCTTTTCTTGGTGCTTTGTTTTTACGCCTTAATGAGCTTAGGAAATGGTTAACTTCAGTGTGTCTATTTGGCTGCTTCTCCATCATGCAACTGCCATGTACATCTTTCCATTAATGTTATTCAAGCTAAGCTTTTACTTGTAGCTGGTACTTCCTCATGCTCTCCCATTCGTGTGTGTGTGTGTATATATATACACATAGACATACATATATATGGATATATGCGTGTGTCTGTGCCTGTAAATAAGTTTATATGCTGACTCTGAGTAGGTCACCTAATCATCAGAGGTTAATCAGAGTAGCGCTGCATATAGACAAGTTAGAACTAGATGAAAATAGCCAGGTCAGTGCACCACATTAGTGTAGCTGTGTGATTTCTGGGACTGGTAGTGGTATTGTACAGTATTGTGTGGGGTAGATAAGTGAAAGAGGTTAGGTGGCAGGTCAGGTACCCCTAATGATTGCACTGTGCTCCACACCCTTTGATTCAATTCTAAAAGCCTTTCTTTTTAACCAAGAGAAGGGGAAAATACTGTTCTGTTTGACCTGTAATGAGAGGGGAAGTTAAAGAGGCCCAGGGTATCCTGAGTTAATATTTGATTTTTTTCAGCTGACCTGTCAGCTGGTGCAAGGATTGGTAAAGAAAGGTGTCATTGTAGCAAAAGTAGAAATTCCACAAATTTGCATTATAATATGTAGTCTTGGTGCAGGAGATTATTTTCATCTAGTTGTTGCCATCATTTTTGAACATAGATGCTCATATATCATTAATTTTTTTTTCCCCAGTTCCCTATCGAATTATCAGAAAAAAAATTGTTCCATTATGCAAGAGAAAAGCACAATACAAGTTCTATAAAAATGTCGGTTCATAATATATGCAAATGTATGTATAGATTGCACCTAAGTCTTTCATGGAGAGAATCGAAGTCTCAAGAGACACTTCAGTAAAGAATGAATAAACAAATGCTTAGATGCCTGCTGTTGTACAGGCATTGATAGTTGTTGAAATAATGACATGTTTCAATCTTATTCTGAAATACAAATAGGTGTTTCGCAGTGTTATTCAGCTTAATAAAATGTGCTGAACACTGTCACCAAATATTATGGATTGCTACATAATAAAGGAAAAGTAATCTGAACTGGAGATTTATTTTCAAGAGCATGACTATGAAGCTCTGCTCTTAGGTATGAACTCTTCATACTATAGCTTAGTCAGTTACTGGTAGACCTGGAAAACCATCTTGATTTGGAAGTGATAATTGTTGACAAAGACAGTGGAAGGTATTTTGTTACTTAGGGAAGCATACATCCAGTGCTTTTCTTGATTTTGTCGTCTTCTAGATCCTGTTATTTCTCTTGTCTTCTCCCAGCTTCTCTTAAACACACGAAATGGGAAAACAGAGTTCTGGATGAGATATGTGCTTGCACACATTTTCTTTGTCGTCTTCAGTAGCTTAATAGTGAAGATGAATAGGCCTCCTCGTTGCACATTTCTGTCATCTGCTTCTGGCGCAGTACCAGCTACCAGTTCTGTACAATGCTTCAGCCAGTCTACTACTAATCTGATGCTTTTGATACTACAGATGCTGTCTTTGGTCATGTGTGCTTTTTCTACCTTACTCTTTCTGATCAAAGAAGCCATCCTTTCCATCACCAAGTGTCTGTACAGTTGCCTGTTTGCACTTAGGTGCTCATGAGCTTGTAAACAAGCTTTTACATAGGCTTGTAAAACTACATTCAATCAAGTAAGCTTTCAGAACACTTTTGAATCACTTTCTCTGTCAACCGTATTTCCTCTTTTCACACTTCAGTATAGGAAAGCAAGTTGGGTGTTCCTGCATTATCTGCCTAAATCGCATCTCCAACCTGTTCTAGTAGGGCTTTAGTTACTGTTGACATAATGAACATAGAAATGAAACTCCAGAAGACAGTTGTGTGTGTCTCTGCTGTACAGCCTCATCTACAGTAATATGTGCTAGAACTGTTTTATAGTAGCTTGCAAAGGATGTTTTTAATGTCCATATATATATATATATATATAAAATTTCATAATTGCTTTGTACAACAGGCATTTATTTCTGAGGACCTTAATTGGATTTTGAAGGCATACGTAAGCAGTGAAACTGAACTTTATGAATTAAAGAAAGCTGTGGAACATATATGTTTATATTATTTTACGTGTTTTGCAATTTTTTTAACATCCTTTGAAAAGTTCTATTTAGCACATTAAACAGCTCTGTATTTTGTTTTTCAGTGTGCAGTGACCTGGAGTTCAGGGAGGTTGCAAACAGATTGAGAGACTGGTTTAAGGCACTTCATGAAAGTGGATTTCACAATAAGAAGACTAGGATTGTTCAAAGGCCTGAAAGAACCAGTAAGAGATTTCTACCTGTCTTATTTGATGTTCTCTTTGATACTTTTCTGTACTTTTGTAGTTCCATTTCTCATTTGTTATCATGTGCTTTAAATAGGCATTTGCACAAAACCATAACTTTGTGCTTTTCTAAATTGACTTTCTTATTTATGGCTCAGTAATGATATAAGATTTTTCACTTTAAACTTTCAGCATTATTTGGCAAAACTCTTGTAGCTTGTAAGAATGTATGGCAGAGGCCATTCACAATGCTTTCATTTATAAACATTATCAGATATTCGATTTGATACAAACTGATAAATAGTTGCTCTATAAGGAGACAAAACAGAAGAAACAAGTAGGGATTTTGAGCAACTTTCCATAGAGAAAAGTGAATTGCTGAATGGCTAGCCCTAAGAAATAATGTACGGGAGCTGTGATTATGTGCGTCCCATTGTTGCTAGTTGATGCCACTCTAGGTACTGGTACAGAAAAACACATGGAAAAGAAGCTTGTAAGTAAAAAGGAATTTTGAAGGATATACTTTTATTTGGAAAAGGCTCAGGAGTACAAATGAGGTGGAAACAGTAGGGAGCATAATTTGCTTTTTAACCCCCTCAAATACTTAAATAGGTTTTTTTGTTGTGGAAAGTAGCAAAGTTTTAAAATGTAATTATGAAAGGGCTTATTTAAAATAGCAATTGAAGAGTCCAATAATAGTTTCAAGAGTGATGTCCTACTATGAAGGAGAGTCAAATTAGATTTCATAAGCCGTAAAACTCTAGCTTTCATTAATATGAAGAGCAAACTATCAATTCCTCCAGAGTATGTTTCACTGAACTTGGCCACCACTGACTGCATACCTTAGTTCCTTCATTATTAACTTTCTCAGTATTTGGATTTTTTTAAAGCTTTTATTTTTGTAGCATTACTCTTTCTTTTTTCAAAAAATCCATTTATTTCATTTAATTGGAAATGTCATTTCTTTGTGTAATTTTTATGCTAAGGAAAAACAAATAATTCTGTAAAAGTGAATTAAAGATGGTTCTGTGTAATCTGGGAATACTTCTCTTAACATTAAGAAAAAATGTTTCTGAGGTAAGGTGGTAATACAGTACTGTCACTATTTATTGATACCGAAAAAGACACATTTAAAACATATATTTCCAGTTTGCATTCTGATTGGTGCCCATAGCTGGCATGCGATCTGCTTCTCATCCAGTAATATAAGTAATATAAGCTCTTAAGCAAACATTTATTTTATAGTAATAAATAAAATGTATCCAATAACAGTGTTAGCACATCACTCAGTTAAAGGTCAGCTGAAACGTTGCATAGGGTTTTGTTTCTGGGTGAATAATCACTTTGTTGAGGGTAACACATTGAATAGGGAAGGTAAAAAATGCAGCGCAGTTGTTTAGAATCCTGATCATACAGCAAAGGTCTAAAAAGAATGTTTGGCAATGCTGAATGAAGCAATTGTACAGCTATTACATATTACAGCATACATAAATAAAAAGTTAGTGTTTCAAGTAATTGGGTTCAAGGTAATACAGGAATGTAAAGTTCATAATTAATACTTTGAATACATTGAAATGTAGTGCAAGCATGGAGTTCTTGAGAGTGTGAGATTTTTTCCTTAGGCATTTTTTTGGCCTTTTTTCCTTAAGCACACAGGTGACATGTATAAGACCTAGTATCTGTGTGTGGGACAGGTATTTGTATCATGATGTGTACATGGATATATTATACTCACGTTTATTTTAGCATTTGTTTGCAAATTTTTACTTTATAATAGCAATCAAGGGCTGTATTTAGACTTAAGAGCTCAGATTTTTTTAAGAGCTAGTCAATTTATGGCTTAGAAATGTGTTACGTGATCCAAAGTGGTTGGTTTGTTTTCAAACTTCAATGGTCACTATGGTTACTTGCGGGTCACGATGGTTATTATGACATTAGCAACACTGGTAAGACTGAGAGGTGTCTAGCTAATGTTGACTTTACATCTATTACGTCCTAAGTGTTCATTACAATGCAAAAGATAATAATCATCTGCTTAGATTATATAGACTAAAGCAATTGTGAGATATGTGGGTATTTTTAGAACAGATTGTTCAATTGCATGAAGCAGTTGTTAGGCACAAGTTAGACTGGATCCTACTCTACCAGTTTTTTGAGTGACAGAATCAAGAGTTGATTTGGATGGCTAAGAACAGTCTTTTCAGGGTTCTTTTTGATCAACAGGTAATGAAATATAATCTGTATGGATGAATCTGGTTTCATTGTAGTACCGAATTAAATTCCCTGTGAACATGGCGCTGTCAATAATGTTTGACATACACTTGTAATATGGTACCAGATACCATAAATAGCTAGAATGTTGTAAAAAATACTAATTTATTACTAGGCTGGTTTTAAATTAGATTTTCTGTTTCAGAGAGTTATACCTCTACCCTATCTTAGATAGAACTACCTAGTCCTATCTTTTTCTTCTTTTCTTCTTCTCTTTAAAAAAGAAATTTTTGACAAAACCCACAGTGTTTCACAAAACATTTGAACAATAGAGTCTACTGCTTTAGTACTGTGATCAGTTACTCAAATTGCATATATCTAGTTGTGAAAAAAATTTACTTTTAAATATAAAAGATCCTATTTGCACAATATTTGCTTGATTTTATAAATAGCCAATATTTATTTGATTGAATTAATTTGACAAGCTACTGCAAAAAGGCAGTCTGTCTATAGAAAGAAAGTGATTGAATTAATATACAATCAGTAGTAGTTTTCTTTATTTGTGGATTTAGGGATGCAAAAATTGTTAAAACCTGGCTTCATTAGTGCAACTGTATGGTTTTTCTGGTGTGTACATTACTGTACAAAATTTCTCATTCAAGGCAGCCAATGATACTGCATCTTACAAGAAATTAACGTGTCTGTGTTTTAGAAGAAAATACTAGGGTCACTATGTCCTTGTAAACACAAAAAGAAACAAAAATAATGATAACCATTCATCATGATAATGTCCTTTCTAGTACCATTAAAAAATTCTTAAAACTTCTTCAAGAGCTAAGCTCTTGAGTAGTGCCCCTAATGAAATCCCTCAAAGTCGATCTCCAAAGTCATAGTAGGTCCAAGACATCAGGCACATTAATTTTAAAGTATACTAGGGAGTCCAGCCCCTGTTTTCAGGGTGTCTGAGCACTAGACTTAGAAGTTCTGCAAAGAATTTCTTAATCCTGTATAATGATCTTATACCTAGCACATGAGACTTAGTGATCTGTACAGAACAACAGCTACAAAAAAAAGCCTCCAGAATGCAACTTTCCCTTTCAGAGTCCCAATTATTCTATCAAATCCCTGGAGTTGTTCATTACCCTTGGGGAGTTAAAAATCTGTTTTGGCACCCTTTCCCCCAGGCTGTTCTTTATTCTTGTCATAGAATTCCTTCCTCACTGAAAAACTATTCTGTGTTTTAAAAAGCAATTTGTGACATCCTTTCTGGTTGTCTGTTTGCATTTAGGAGTTTTCATATTTCAGCTTCTCTGGTGGCAATTGGGTTGGGATTTATTAAAAGGCTTGGGCGCAGTCCTTTTGACCAAGATAGATGTGGTGCATGTTTATAGTGCCTTGCTGGTGCCTTTCAGAATTGTTCCAGCTATTAAATAGTCCACATTGATCCATGCATTCATTAATATTATTTCTAAACAAACCAAACAATAGCATTTAAGTTGTTCTGCTAGAGCCATCGGTATGCTGATAATAAGTTAAAATGTGTCTATGTTGTTGTGTTTTTACAGGAGTTACACAACTTCTTTTAACTGACGTTTATTTTTTTGCAAAGCTGAATCTTATTAGTAATGCAGACCAGAATATTTCAAATATTTTATATGGTTTTATACCCAAAATCCCTTTTGTGTCCAAATGTGTTCAGATTGCATATATCTAGAAGTATCATTACTATAAATGCTATGTAAACATTTAAATCTTGTCTTCAGACTATTTCTGGTCTAAATAGAGGACACATAGGGGAAAAGTATACTTTAACCTCATACTACAATAATACCCCCATTATTATTCCCTTCTGGATGGGGAAATAAGGAGTTGAAAAATTAAATGAGATTTTACATACCTGTTTAAAGTCTTCTAAAATACTTCTTCTATTCCTTTATTAATTTTGTGTGATAAAACTCTAGGGAATGAATGCATCAAATGCAAAGCACAAAAAATACCAGTCGTGCTAATAGGCAGTCTATTTCTGAAGAATACTTGTGCACCTTGTCATGTTAGAAGATGAAAGACTTGAGGCCAAATGTAATATAGAATCTTCTTAAGGCTTGCAAATAATATGATTATTTGGATTCTAATACACTAATAATTTTGAAAATAAAAGAAAAAGACAAGAAGTCTGAAAGAAAATTACTTATAATTGGCTTGTTTAGAACTAGCACAGTGAGATATTATTACACAAAAATTGCAAAATACCTTTATAAACTTGGAGCAGGAAAGACCAATTTTGTATAGAAAAGTGTAAATAACAATTCCAGATCTTTGCTTGGAGGCTTTTACTTCATTCTGACTATCCCAGTTCCTTTTCGATGAAGGGACATAGCTGAAATTATGCAGGAGATAAATTCAATTTACCTGATCTTCAGTGCTGAAACGTATTTGGAAACCCCAATATAAACACAGAACTCATAAGCAGAACAGTAAGTTTTTACTTACTCCTGACAATACTCTCCCATACAGTCATTGTATACTTATAAGAGATAAAAAGAAATGCAGTTATAAACATCAGTTTTGATGTCTTGAAAATGCTGACTGCCTGAGAATTTTCCCGTAAACTGTACTGCAAAGTTGTACGGGCTGGTGACCTGAACCATAGTTCTAGTTTGCTGGAAAAAAAAGGTTCTTCTGATGTCTTTCTGCATGTGTCAGGTTAGCATAAGCTGAGGCATCCTTAAAGCAAGAGTCTAGAAGAAGTAGTCCAGCCTAAAAGTAATTCTGAGCAGGAATTTTAAATTAATCCATCTTTACTTAAAATTAAGACTTTGAATGAACTCAATTAGTAGTGTTGACTGAAGTTTGTTTTGACTCAATCTTTTAGAATTATTCTTATATACAATGAAATATATATAGGTGATTATTGTAGCATTTCATTTTATTTCTCCCTCCTCAGGTATCATCTACTTTTCCTTAACAGTCCCTCCTATTGGTGTCCAACAGAATATCTGAACTGTCAGTCTAGTAGCAAACTGGTAACCTCCAACAATAAGATTAATCTTCTTTTTAATTTTTTTCCCTCACCACCATATAAAATTCTCTACAACCCTTTCCGGAAGAGGAGAGACTTCAGAATGCAAACTTTCATGGCTGTTTGAGGGACGTTTCAGCTGTGCTTTATTTCTTTCTCTTGTACTTTTTGTGGTAAAATGAGTTATCCTAGGTTTATTGTAAGACCTTTACTACCTTCCCCATGTCTTGCTGTAACCCAGACTCTATTCCTATCTGTGTAATCATAATGAGCAGGAATATATTACAGCTTTAGACAGGTGACAGAGTGTTATGCCTAATGCTGTCTCCTTAGGCTAGTATGGAGCCAGATGGGTTTCTCCTAGATCGGCACTTAAGTGAACAGCAAGTATGACAGAAAGCATTCCTGTCTGCTTGGTCCTCTGTTTAGGAAGTTTGGTCCTTCCTACTCCGGTCTGTCCTGATAAAACTACATTAGGAAGGAAAACTTGTTCCCAGCTTGTGGGTGGTAGGTCTTAGCTGTGAGATGCTGTTAACTGAAGATTTTCTGATAGCCAAAATATTAGACAAATCCATCACAAGTGAATACCTTCTTGCTATGCAGCTTGCACACTGAGCAAGTAAAAGCCATGGTCTAGACTGCAGTCAGGATGCTAGCAGAGTGCAGAGGTGTCTATTCACATGTGTGATTTGTCAGTGTCTTTTATTGTACTGGACAGTGTACTGGTATTAGAAAGAATCACGCAGTTTACTTTTCTTAGCATATTAAATGAACAATTTATATATAATGCAATGTGTGAGCTATATGTATGTATGCTGTTTATATTTCCACATAACATCAAAAGCTATCTTCCTCAATGTACACAAGGATTTGTTACTTACGAGCTTAATAAGCAGGCAAACAATAGTTTTATGTTGAAAAGCAGATTATATTTACTAAGAGTTGAAATTCTCCCCAGAGAAATAATCAGAAACACTGGAGCATTTTTGTTGGTTCCTTTTGAAGAAATGTTTTGAATGCTGGTGTGTAAACCATGGAGGAGGGGTATGTTTCTCAATAATATTTCCCTTGGGATTGTTTTGACTGAGGAAAAGAGCATAAACTGGTACTTCACATTTTTCTAGACAACGTTCAGAAATAGCTGCATAAAAGCTTACTTAATTATGGTATATAGAAATAGATTTCAAATAAGTGGTTAAAATGAGAGAAAGAAAATTTTCTTTTGTAATTTAGACATCTGAGCAGCAATTTTTGCTCTCTTCAGTCCTGTTACTTAATTATCAAGAATAAATTGCTATCCTTCAACTATACTAATTTTCCCCCTTTAGTTTCTGCTTTTCATTTTGTATCATAACTGTGAAAAGTGTTTAAGAACAGCATTCCGGTTGGCGCTCAAAGTGATAATATATATAGTCTGTGATTTGGGCAATTAATTTCCTAGTTCTAGGTCACTTGGTGATTTTGCAATTCATAGTTCTGTATCACCCGACCCCCTCATGTCAGCAGATGTTAAACTCCAGGTATGTACTTAAGTGTTTTCCTGACTCTTTCTCAAATATGTCACCTTCAAGAATGACACCTGTATTATTTTATCAATATTATAGTAGAGGAAGAAAGTAAGTACAGAGAGAAAGGACTTCTGATAATCTTAAGATTGGACAGTTCCTTAAAGGTTCTTTAAAATTGAACCAAGAGTTTTGCTTTATTACAGTAATTTCTTAAGCGTTTATAATGTGAACACAAATCTGTAGGACCTGATGAGATGCATCTGTGGGTCCTGAGGGATCAGAGCCTTTGAGGTAAATAATGTTACACTGAACATTCATCCTCAGAAAAAATGTTTTCTTCCAGAATTTTTCAAATTGGAAATGTCTGTAGGTTGAATGCTTGTCTATGTTTTTAAATTGTGTTAAACACATCAAAAAGATCATAAATATCAAATGGATTACTTATGGTTTTGCTTTTTTTCTTACTATCAAACAGAAATAATAATGAATGTGAATGATCAACAGGGAGCAAGAACAAGTGAAACTGCCCTGACAAAACGTCATAGTTTAGGATTTCTGGAGAAGGGGAGTTTAGGTGGTTGTCTGACTTACATGGGGAGGTTTTGGTGCTATCAGCTTTCTTCCTTTCCTTTCCAAAATGGTTGTTACCATAGCATGGGCATTTCCACATACATATATACCTAATCTATCAGGTATAGATAAAATAGCATCACTTTCAAGACATTGCTGAGGCTGAGTATTGTGTTCCTTTTTCATAGAGCTGAATATATGTTATAGGAAGAAGAAAATGGACTACAAGAAGTTACCTGAAATTTATTCTCTTCTTAATTCTGTAAAGATTGCAAGCCACTTAAGCTTCACTCTCCTGGTTTATAATTTCACTAAAATTCCTCAACAGAATTCTTTTCGATGAAATCACTTTAGATCATTTATTACTGTATATAATGTGTGTGCTATAGGCATAATGTTTGACAAGAAAACTCATATTTCTAAATGCTTTGAAACTGACGGTGTAATTAATTTTTTACGAGGTTAATTTAATGATTTATTAAAATTAAGCTGACATCTAATTTATACATAGTATGTCAGTAGCAGACACTGTTTATATAGTACCACTGGAGCAATTTCCATGATGCAACATTCTTTCCTGCTATATGAATTTTTTGTAATATTATTATTTTTTTTTTTGCCTCTTAGGATTTGATACCAGCATTTTGCCAATTTGCAAAGACTCCCTTGGCTGGATGTTTAACAGACTTGATACGAACTATGACCTGTTGTTGGACCAGTCAGAACTTGGAAGCATTTACCTTGACAAGAATGAGCCATGCACCAGGGCGTTCTTCAATTCTTGTGACACATACAAGGACAGTTTGATATCTAACAATGAATGGTGCTACTGCTTCCAGAGACAGCAAGGTAAAAGATGAGAACAACCTGCATACGCATATGACTGACTTTTTTGGTAGTGTTTTATCTTTTTTTAACATAATAAGAAGATACATAACAATAAGAAGAAATATAATAGTAAGAAACACAATAATAAGAAGATTACAGTGAACTACAAGCTCTTAAATGCTGTACCATGAATTTGTGTTAAGGTTTTTGACCTATTTGAATACCTAAAATGAAGTAAAAAAAAACAACCAACAAATCCAAAAACCAACACAAGCTACATGGAAAGGCTTGCTAGAAATTCAAGGATTCTAAATAAAGTGCAAAACAGAGGCTAATGCTTTTACAGCAATATTGTTTTTCATGTCAGCTTCCAGTACGTATGCAGAGGAAAGAGACCAAAATAAAGAACAAAATTACTTAAACTATTTCTTTCCCAATCTACTTCGCCTACATTATAAAATAAACTTTTTTATTGCTGAAGTAGGACATCTTAATGTTCCTTTTTGTGAGCCTTTTAAAATTACTGAATGAACAATATGGATAAAGTTATTGCCAGTTATTTGCTACCAAGGAGAACCTTTCATTAATGTCCTGATGTGATTTGGTTAAACAAATAAACACAACCTATAATCATTATTTTCCTGAAGATCATATAACATTTTTAGGTCTGGGTGAGACATCGCATTAATTATATAATCAAACTAGTTGTAACAAATCAAATAATTTACTCATTAAATTTTGGATAATGGACTAGACTGGACAGAATTGCCACTTCATTTTTCTTACCAATATGAGGGAGATAAGACAGATTTGGTGGAAAGTTTACAAAGTCAGTTCAACCTTTTTGAAAATTTTAATATAATTTTTTAATTTCACTTGTGCCTTTAAAAGTCTCATAAGTTCCCCTTAGCACTCAGCGTCTATGGTTTGAGTCTGATTTCTGTGGAAATAAAGCTTTTTATCATGCCACAAATACTAGTTGTAAATCTGAACAAAAATAAAGCTCTGCTTCTGTAGATACATCCTAAATAGCAGACTTCTTTTCTGTGGTAACTTTGTAGCTAAAAAGCTAAAATTTAATCTTTTAAAACACCTTGTTTGTTTTTTACTAGAACAATATTTTGGCTTTTATTTTTATAAGTATTTATGTACTGCTAAAAAAATTAGTAAATTAAAAATAACCCATCCCAGAAGTAAAGCAGTTCTTAAAGAACATTTGTTTGATTGTCTTTAAAATAAAAATAACCATGACCATAATCATTTCAGCTTAATATATAAACACCCTTTCTCTTTAGAGGGCAGCATAATTCTTTTCAGTTGTCAGAGAAAGTACAGGACATAACACGTGGCCTGGTATGATCCAAGGTTCTTCTACCGATTGACTCTTCTACTAATTTCAAATAATATGCGAACGGCATAACCAGCGCATTAAGAAAGCACTTCCACAGATCAGTTTCAATTTTGCATTCTATAGCCTATAAATAATGTTTATCTAAAATATTTGCTTAATGTGCCACTAGAACCCACAGATGGTGTTGTAAAGACTGATCTAAACGCTACTGAATTATATTAATAATACCCTGAGGCCTAGGAGTCTGGGATCCAGCTTTTGGTGACACTGATTCTTCCCATTGTAGAATCCAACATTATTAAGCTTTTCTTCCCATCTTTTATCAGTTTGCTCACTGTCTTGATCATTGTGTTGTGATAAGGTTAAGATTTAAAACAGATCAGATAGCTTGTGATACCACAGTGTATTGGAGCATATAGTAAAAAAGATGTACCCTCAGCATTGACAATGAGTCGTAATCTCAGTTTTGGCAATCCTTGCACATTAAACACGCGCTCCGTCCCTCCAAATTAACACTGTCAACAAAGTCTGTATTCTCCTTCTTTTTTGAAGGTGTAAGGAGACAAAAAAGCTCATAGTCTTCTTTTATCACATCTTATTATTAGCTCTTGCACAACTGAGTCCTATCTTCCTAGTGTATTAGGGACCCGCTAATTCTCTATTCAACGTTTTGCTAAGCAGTTTGCCGTGCTATGCTAAATCTTATGATATGTTCATGTTTGGTTATGTTTTACTTGATTGAACAATCCAGGTAAGACCTTTAAATAGATCTTTGCTATCAATAGCAAAGAAATGGCTAGACAGAGAAATTCAGTGGCTTCTTTCTGATGTTTACTAAAATAAGTTGATATTGACAGAATGCTTCAAGCCATGTAGACAGCTCTCTGCATTCAATGAGCTTAGTAGGTGCTTTCTGGGCAGATCTACAGTTTTACAGCACCGCTGCTGATTAATAATGTTCAAAGTGAATACAGAATTTAGTCAACAATATATATCATACCGCGATAGAAATTCCATTGTGCTTTTTTCAAATGCATAGCATTTGCTTGAGTCATTATCTGAGAAGCCCACTTGATCTTTGGTTTTAGCTTCACCATTCAAGACTCTCAGGATCAGACAAGTACCTGCAACCATTCTTCATTCTTTCTTTCTGCTTGAGGTCTGCCATGAGGCATTACTGTACACTAGACCCATTACTGCACATAGCTCACAACTTCTAGTCAATATAAGCAACTTCTTATGAATACTTAAGTCACAATCTTTCTTGCTCAGAAAAAGATCTTCCTGAAGTAGCTGTCCCACCTTGACTAATGCTTAAACACTTGCATATGGCTTAGTGGTGCTTATTGCATTTTTTTCTTGGCCTTATTCTGCTTTAGGTGTAGTTTAGTGTCTCTGAGATACATCCAAGACACTATAAAGCATTTTTGCAATACTTCAGATTCTGCACTTTGCCAGTGCTCTTTGCAAGTTGTCCTGTATGCTTTGGTTGCTATTGCCCTCTAGTTTCAACTACAGTTCATGCAAGTGCTTCAGTGCTTCATCAGAACTTACTTTCTTAGTTGTTTGATACTAGCTTAACACTTCAGTGCTTATCTAAATGCTGAGACACTTGCGGTGTTGGCCTTTTTATCGGTTGAATTTCTTTCTGCAAGTACTTCATCATTATTGCACCCTTGGTTTTGTTGCATCACTGCTTCAGAGTAGTAGAGTACCCAATTGTACTGGGAATATTCTTGCTTAGCACCTAAGTATTTCCTTACTGTGGGCCTCTGCATGGATCTATTAGTCCAGCACTTCTCTAGATGCCTTTTTCTTACAGGCTCCTCTGTCTGTCAAGGCTGGAAGACATATTTATGACTTTAAAACTGGTCCATCTTACAGAATGATAAATATTATGATTCATATGTGTTACATCAGTCTTTTCAGATTGCAGAACTTTAAATATGGATGGTTCCAAAGGCAGGTTTAACATGCTTTAACATGTAACTGAGGTCTGAGAGGGATTTCTTCAAGTTCAGTATTGATGCTTCAAACCTCTAAAATTCAAGCCTCAATTGTCCAAGAACAATTACAATAATTGAGCCCAAGCACAGGCAAGGAACAACATGGCAGCCTAGTCTGCAGTGGACCATATGCCAGAAGCTAAGGGTTCTGACAAATATCATCAACTTGACAGATGGAAAATCACTGTTTTGTAATTGAATAAAATGGAAATCTTGCTTTAGCAGGGGAGTTGGACTAGGTGATCTCTAGAGGTCACTTCCAACTCTGACAATTCCATGATTTGGTGAAAGTCTATGAAAGCTGGAGGCTCACTGTGTGGATAGCAGCTCCTTGAGACATGTCTGTTAAATATTCTTGACGTTCTTTGTCAAACCTACCAGTCTTCCTCCCATTGCTCTGTTAATGTGCCTGTTTTTGGTAAATCAAAGTTTAATTGTACTAAACTTGCAGCACTTGAATATTGATGTCTCAAGGGCTATAGGATACTCTGGTGTATATCAGCACCTTGAGCACTGAAGAACTGTGGATGGCTGCTGTGAAGTGGTTCATGAATCACTCATAACAATGCAGTAATATTGTCAGAAAGATAATTTCTGCCACATCTGTGGAAGTAGATTAAGGGTGAAGATGATTAGGTCTCTTATTTGTATTCAGATTATCAGAAAGACTGATATCAGATTCATTTCTATTTCCAAGGAAGCCACCACACTGATTTTTGTAAATGAATTTTTTCTTCTTGGCTCAAGACTCCCAAAAGTTGTCCAGTGACACTGCTTTTTTTTTATTGAAATAAGTTCAGAAATCTAAAGAAAGCTTTTCCAAACTCAGGAACTAACTGGAAAATAAAGAAGGAAGCATTATGATTTGGGGAGAGAGGAAAAAGGATATTCTGTGGACCAAAAGGAATTGGTTGAACTTCTAGCCTGCCATTCTCTTTGACAGTTTAAGCACCAGAATGATTTAGTATTGTTAAGAGTTTTTGCTGCTTTTATCCTGAGAAGCAAAGCTTAATTGCGAATCTTGAAGACCTAGCTTCTGAGAAGAAGAGAGTTTGGGTAAGTAACTTTCTCGTATTGCCTTGTTACCTTTTGATTAGTGGTATTCCTTTTTGTAATTATACCACCAAAGATTTATAGCTGTAAATTAAAATTTTTTTCTTTAGGCATAGTCCATCATTTTTAAATTTCCACGTTAGTGCTCTTGTCTGCAACTCTGTGTTTCTAATTTAGTTTTTTTTCCCGTAGAACAAAATACATGTATTTTTCCTATTTGACTGGTTCTTCTCCTTCATCATATTTCCCTTCTTCTTAAAAAGATAGAACAGAATAGAATCATGTAGGTTGGAAAGAACCTTTAAGATCATTGAGTCAAACCATTAATCTAACACTGCTAAGTCCGCCACCATCCTAGAACCTTCTAGCCTGTGGTGCTTGTGTGCATAAATCACTAATAATTTTTAGATTACCAATTAATTAGAAATACCGTTGGTTTTAAAAATAATTGATCCTCAGAATGTTGTACAATTAACAGCTTAACTCTTTAAATATCAGGAAAGACAGAAGCCTTAGTTAAGAAAGGTAATGAACTTATCTGGCATAATAGTGACCATGATCATCACAAAGCACTTCTTAACAAGAAATGTAAAACTTTATATAGCCTCAGCGAATAATTGAAGACTAAATGCTTAAAACACAATACTCGCCCAATGATGTCAAGTCCCAGTGATTTTCAAGAGCAACACAGAAAATTGCTTGGTTGTCTGGAAAGAAATCTCTTGAAAATTGGTCTGGCACTGAGACTCCTGTGAACAGTATTTTAAAAGTAGAGCCTCCTTTTAAGGCCTTCACTGTATAAAGAATCATTATAGATTTAGTGTGAAAACCTGCCCCACCAGAGTCGATGCTGCTCTAAACATAAGCTTGCTTCAATGTATGGGATATGTAAATAGCATGTAAAATGTAAAGCCAAGAGAAATTAACAGCCTGCTGTCAGTAAGGGGTTATTATTGTCTTCCAGTTCCTATTTATTCTGTTAGATAAGAGCTCATGAATAATACCAAAGGCCTGTTGGTATATGTAGACAACACCAGCCAGAGGCTGTGCGTTCACCAGAAATATATTTCTGAGCCCTAGTTCATCTAGGCATTTGTCACCAGAGTTTGAGCATTTCCACAAGAAAGTCACCTCCATGTATTATAATGTGTTCTTGCCATTCCTGCATCCCTTTGTACACTGTGTGCTGCTCTCAGCTGGCTAAAGGGTGAGCACTCTTGTTATCCTTTAGAGGAATTCAGGTAAGGCTGCTTGAACTTTCACCACTCGTCATTTTTGCCACCCGTTGCCCTAAACAGTGACTGGGTTCTGGTCTAAGTGTGTGCTTCATCAATAAGCTAAGCCAGTCTTACTCATCTTTAAACTAGCTCAGAAGCCTTTTTTCTGTTTACATGGAAAAAAAGTAGTTTCACTATATTTCAGAAGGGAACCTTGAGTTAATTGCATAGCAAAGATGTATTTTAAATAATTAGTCTGCAAAAATGGAAAATGCATTTAATATTCATAGAATGGAATATTTTAGTGGGAAGTTATCAGAATATTGTCTCAGAAGAGTATAAGCTAAAGACACATGTAAGTAAACTCAGTAATATTACTGCTGATTCAGAATGAGAAATGCCTTTTGCTAATGGTCTAATGTAGTGCGCAATATCAGCGTTCAGAGGTTAGTACCTTGGTGTCTTTGATTCTTCCACTTATTCAATAGCATCGAATACATGTTTGCGTCTTATTTCTTTCCCATTCATGGGGCATACTGTGACTTGTTTTATAGACAATAGAAAATTAAACAATTCAGTACTGGAGTAAGCTGTAACTCTGAAGAATGGAAAATGGAATTTTAATACCTATTCTGCCTCTTAGACCCATCTAAAGTTTTTAATTTAGTTTTCTGAATATGGGGCTTTGTGCCCATAGGATTCGGTGTTAAAACAGTTGCAACAGAATCACAGTTTTGCAGACTTCAGTGAAGAAAATTCTTATTTTCTGTGTGTAGTATGTGAAATACCAAACTTGAACATGACCTCTGACAAGGACAAAAGGGAAAGAATTAAATGAGCCATTGTGTTTCTAACCAATACATGAGGCAAGCTTCACAGTCACACTCTGATTTCTGTAGACTGATAAAACAAGGAGTGATAGAGTTACTATTTTGGTCTAGCATTCCTCAATTCTCCTGTCTAGTGACTAGACGATCACTTCCAGCTGGATTAACTGGGAGTGGCATTCTGCACAAATCCATGTTGGTGCTCTAATTCATAATTGTGGAGCTGTAGCAAGGAACAGTAATTCTTTGATTTCAGAGCTTAGAACACAACTACTAATGCAGGATGCGCGTGTTTCTTAAGATCAGTAGTTAGAGAGATCTTAGAAGGTCACAAACTGTGAAAACGTAGTCTTATGCTTCTTTCCTAGATACAGTGTAATCTGTTTAACATTTTTTATGTCATTGTAGACCCACCTTGCCAGACAGAACTCAGCAACATTCAGAAGCAGCAAGGAGGAAAGAAGCTCCTAGGTGAGTCATAGATCATTCTTTTGAAGGTTTTATTGCTTACATAAATAACCCTAGTGAAACAGCTACATAAAATCAATATTAATCCAACAAAGATAGACCACAGTAAATCCCAGCAACAAAATTTATGAAATTTTTGAAAGCTATTAAACTTAGTTTTATTACCTTACCAAGCAAAAGATATTATATCTGTTTTATTACCCTAATAGAAGGTACCTTTTTACAGTTATAGAAGGGATAGTCTAAGGCAGTCCTAAATTAGTATCTCTGCTGATCCTTTACTTGTAATATTCTTTAAGTAACTGGAATATTTGTTGTGAATCAGTTTATACTGTATCAATATTACCGAAATGTAAAATCTTCATTTTACCATCAGCCACCGCATAGAAGCTGTAATAAAAGGTCTGGCCCAAAGGAGTCAAAACTGTATTTTTGCTAAGGATGGTTTCTAACAATAACTATACACTTCAAAATGCTTTCATATGAATGTTTTGTTCATTGTGGTTTGTCTGCCTTTTATGTTTCTTTTAAAAGTCTGCATCAGTTCCAAATGAAAAACAGTGAATTATTCAGCCTTAATCTCCAAGTGTGTCTCATATACTCTTGGTGGGGAATCCTTTTGTCTTAGAGTCTAATTGGCCTAGGTGTTTTGCTTATAAATGCAAATCTAACATTTGGTTTTGATAAAATTGGTGTGTTACACTGCATTTTTCTTCTGTGGTAAGGTAACTAACTGGATTGTAAAATATATATTAATTAAAATTAACTCCTAAGACTTGTAGCAGATAGTTTCTTAGTTCAGGAAGCCTGGCCCTTATTAGACTTGTTTGTACACCACAGAATATAGAACATCCCATACAGGGTTGGGTGCTACATTTGAGCCTTTTCCCCACAATGCAGTGAAGATCTTGACTGAGATATTCAGGGAGCAAGGAATATGCATCATAAGATCAATGAAAAATTTGGGAAAGATTGGTCACTTTATTTCTTGAAATCAGTCCAAGACTGATATGTTTTATTTTCCCTCCCGCATTTGATACATTCAGTCACTTTCTGCTTAATTTTGTAGTAGTAAACCAGTCAGTGTAGAGTCTGGAATAAGGAAATGGCAAAAGAGAGTTACTTTCTGCTATAATTGTTACATTGGCCAAGAGGTGGTTTTTAATATTCTTATTCAATATTTATGTATCACAGGGCAGTACATCCCCTTATGTGATGAAGATGGGTATTACAAGCCAAGTCAGTGCCACGGCGGCGTAGGGCAGTGCTGGTGTGTTGACAGATACGGAAATGAGGTAACAGGATCCAGAACAAACGGGGCGGCAGAATGCGGTAAGTTAAGAACCCTTTGTGGCATGTGGTTGAGAGGTGTTACTCCCTTCGATTACCAGCCAGAGTAAATTTTTTCAGTGAGAGCAGATGTGGGACCAAACTACATGGATTTTGAAACAAAAAACAACAAATTATAATTTGTTATCGTTATTACTTCATTTATTATTTTTTTTGCAATTCCTATCACTGTGTCAGGTATTAATAGACCTCTTATATGTGCTTGGCATAGTGTATATAAACCTCGGGAAAATTAATTAGCTAGAGCAACATTAGACAATGCTTCATGAAATCCCTCTGGGTAATTAACATGCTAGTGAACTCATTTTGACATTTTTTTCAGTTTATGTTTGAGGGAACTGTCAAAAGTTCTAGCACACTAAATCTTATTTTTCCCTTCCCTGCAGCACTCTGCAACTTCTTCCAAGAATTCCCATGTTGCCTTTATTTGATGTCCCAGATATAAAAAATGGCAATAAAAGATTTAAAAAAAAAAAAAAGTCTTACATTACTCCTTTTCATTTCTTTTGCAACAAAATAATATAGCCTGAAACAAAGGGTGAATTTAACACAATATTTGACATATAGATCAGGCTTATTATCCATCTAATTCGTGAAAAGTAGTCAGTTCTAGATAGTTCAAGATAATATGTGAGAACTGAACAATAGACAGTGTATATTATCAGTAGTCCTTATTATCATCTGTAAGCTGGACTTAAATCTCTTTCAGTTGTTCCTGGCTTTCATTATAGTTCTATAAATCCATAAAATTTGTCTTCTTCTATTAACATTGAGAAATTTATCCCTATTGAAGTAGTTTTCTTTTAAGACAAAAGAATTTTCATATTATTTATGTTTTATTTTCTATGTCACACTGTGTAGTTTAAAATAACTAACTCCTGAAACTAAATATTCTGGTGTGCCTTTTGTATGCTTGTATATATTACACTATATATTTATAGTATATCTTGTGTGTCATTTCTATAACTATCATATCTTTTTAGCTATCGATTTAGAGACTTCAGGTGATTTTGCCTCTGGCGATTTTCATGAATGGACAGATGACGAAGATGATGAAGATGAAATAATGAACGATGAAGACGAAATTGAAGATGATGATGAAGATGAAGGAGATGATGATGTTGATGATGACGATGATCATGATGGATATATTTGATGATATTAGGGGGGTCCATGAATTTGTACCTTTCTAAAATTCACAAGATAACATTTCATAAAATCCCTTTGCTCTTCGAGATCAAAAGGATTCTAACAAACATGTATATTTTGTATGATTATTTCAAACATTGCAGCTGGAGTCATAGACATTTTTGTTTAAATAAGAATAATTATATTATGTGCTTTTGAGTTTTTAAATGCCTTTGCGCTGAAGAAAACACGTGGGAAGTCTAGCCTGAAGAAAGAAATGTTATGTGCTACTGAAAATATAAATGTGCAAAACACTATAAAGACAACCATTCCCTTTAAAACTCGGGTGAAAAGATATTTGCCCGTACTTGGAACTGTGCATGTCCTCTTCAGAACACATACTGTAACTTAACTTTAGTTCTGTCAGTGGTTTAGGCCTTGCAGGCTTTGCAAATTGTCCATTAAATTAATCAAAAAACGTATTACAGTTGAAAAACATTGGTGCACAAGTAGCATCTCACCAGCCTTTAATTAACCAAAGGTATGAAAAAAAATTATCAGGAGGGAAAAATAAAGCAAAGTCCTCCTTTATGTTTGCATTTGTAGTTAAGTTTTTTATTAGGAAATGGCTAGGTTATTGAAAGGATTTTTCAAAAGCAGTAGCATGGACAAGCACCAATTCTGTAATTCTAAAGTTTTCTTGACCTTCCTTAATCTTTTTTTCTTTCATGTCAAGGTTGTGTAGGTCTTATCATTATTTACTCAAACATTGCTTCACCCTTTCTTGTTTCTCTGTATTTCTCTCTGATCAGATTAGTGTAAAATGTTTTACATGGGGGGAAAAATTTGCTTAAAATTATATTATCTTTATACATTACTGTATTTCAGAGTATTGGCACTTACCCCAAGGTAGTTTTTAATAAATGTATAGTGATACTTTTTATTTTCTTAATTCAGGAAATAGTTTTGCATCTTTATCTTAATTCATGTTGTTTTCCGTTACTAGTGCAGAAACTTAGAGAACGTATTGTAAAGGTGCCTTGCAAAATAGAAATAGAGAGGTTTTAGCATGCATACCAGTATATGATGTTAGGCAATAGCTAAGCACACCCAATTACCAAATTAATACCAGTATAGGTACTGCTGCTGGAATGAAGAAAATGGGATATTTTAATTTTTTTCCTATTGTTATGTAATTACCATGTGAACTAGATTATTGTGTAGAGTAGCACTTAAGATTTGACTGTAGAGAAAATTACTTTAATCACTGTATTTATGTTAGCATGTTAATTAATTGTGTAGACATTTTGGGACTCCACCATCTTTGTTCATATCATACCTGTTGCTTTCTGTCCACAATAAATTTGATGTGACCTGTATAATGTAATACTACAGGTTGTATAATTTCAAAATTGGATCACTGGTTTCCCATAGTTAATTAAACGGAAAATCAGTTCCTTATTTAAATTAATTTCTAAACATTAAATAATACATTTAATGTTCATCCTATGTAATACCGAAAAGTATAGTGCATTTTCTTTTTTACTGTTTCTGTATAGTTTGCAAAATAAAGACCCTTGTAACCAATCTATGGCCAGTATAGCCCATCATTTTGACTTTTTGCATAGCTTGACAATTTGAAACAGGAAGAATTCATGTTTCAGATACATTTCACCTATTAAAATATGTATTTATTTGTATAAAACCATTTATTGATGTTTTATTTCAGTAAAGAATTTCTGACTAAGGCAAAATTCATAGGGAACTTTTATTTTTCTGTATTTTTTCCTGAATTTTCTATAGCTTTGTTATGTACTTTTATGACATTGTCTTCATTACATGATAAAGAAAGAGAGAAATATTTCTTTTCAAACTCTGTCATAATTTGTGGGGCATAGTTGTATTATTTTCTTAAATAAAAGTAGTTAAGAGTTTACCATTCCAATATAGTGGGATTTTATCAGAGAACAGTTTCTTATGGCTGAAATTAACTGATATATAAATTGATTTTAAATAAAGAAGCTAAAAAAAAAATGTTGTCATTATTGGCTGATGTAGCAAGAACTGTTGTGGGTTTGTCTTTTTTTTCTGATGTGACAAATAGTCATTAGATGACAAACTAAAAATGAGTTTCATTAGAACTTGTGATATGAGGAGAATAAAAGTATGGAAAGATAATTCATAATGTGTTTAGCCTAATGGGATTACAGGATGAAGACCATGCTAAAATGAACTGTCATGCAGAAGAGCACAAAAGAAGTTTATATTCTTTCTTCCCTGAAAGTTCCTCGTTGAACTGGAAGAGGAGGGAGTATGCATGGATTTTAGTCCCTGAGAGTCAAAGCTACCTATTATATAGTCAAAAGCAAGTCAAGATAGCTAAATTTCCTAAAGAGCAGCAGCAGTGGAGATTCAGGGTCATTTTGGAGAATTTTTGTGGTCTAAAAACTAAAACAGCAACAACAACTACTTGTATTGTTTCTCATTCACGAAGAATGAGAAGGAGATTGTTAGTGTGAGACTTCCTTTTAAAAGATCATTCTTTTTTTTTAAAAAAAAAAAAAAGGTAAAATTGTCTATGGATTAATATTACAGTGTTGACTTGCTTTCATGTTAGCAGATGAACTGGAATCTACTTTGCTGCAGCAATGAAGAAATGCATGAAATCCGGAGCAGCTAGAACAAATAAAGGCAAAGGCTAATAATACGCAATTACAATGTACAATATACAAAATAACTAAACCATTCAGAATCTTTTCTTCTTTCCATCATATCCAAAAATTTGCACAGAGGTATATCCTTATGAGCACAGTCAGGCAGAAATCAGTAAGGAAGCCTGATTTTAAATCTTTGTTATTTTTACAGTATGCTGTCATTGGTTGTTGTTTTTTTTCTCGATCTTACAATTGTGCACATATTATGTACTTATAAATATGCAAAGATACTGATATAAATTTGGAGATTTTTAAACACCATGATTAATCCTTCTGCTCCTCTGAGAAAGTGTGGAGTTACAGTGCTCAGATTCATTGAAAAGTAAGGAATACTGAGATCAATGAAATCAGTTATTATATAGTCTTCAAAGGGAATATTCCGGGTCAAGCCACATAGATATACTTAGTTTAAAAGCAAATCAATTAGCGTCGTTAGTTTGCTTGGACAAAAACTGGGTTACTGTACAAGACTGAGAAAGATGAACCATAATGGTGGTAGGAAAATTTTTACTTGTTTTGTGCACATGGAGAAGAACTGGATTTCTTATATTATTAGTAAAGTATCTAGTGCCCAGGTGGAATAAAAAAGTTTATCAGGAAGTGGATTAAGTTTATGTTTCACAGGAAATTAAAAAAATCTGTATTTACAGGACTTCTTTATTAGAACGACGTATATATTTCTAATTACTGAAAGTTTTTAAAAATTGAATTTAAATAGCGCTGTGGCAGTACAAATGTATTTGAAATGCAGTAATCCTTTTTATCTTTTTTCCACTAATTTAAATATATTAGTGGCAAATCATCCACAATTTTATTCCAGCTAGTTCAGTGGACATTTGAGTAATTTGTAACCAAGTTTCTGTTTGAAGAAATAGATCGGGATAAACATGGAGAACAATATAATGGATTGGAAGAATCTCCAACTTTACCAGTTATCACTGGGTAAGTAATTAAAATGTCAAAACTAAAAACCCAAGCTGCTCCTGAAGGCAAGTGCCATATTGGACATGCTCAAGTAATTGGGAAACCCTTTGTCATGAGCAGACCTCTGCTTACACAGGGTCATTGTACTCATTGCACAGCACGGGTGCAGTTTGGTAACTTGTTAATTTATGCAGTGAAATGGAAGTAGAAAATACTTTTTTAAGTTAAAGAACCAGAACAAGAATGGGAAAGAGTTGCCTAACATAAGATGACACCTCCGCTTGAATTTTTTGTTGTGTTTCAGATGCTAATCTGAACCAAATCCTGAAAAAAATACTACTGCACATTATCTGTCCTCTTGAAGGTGAGTTTTACAAGTGAACTGTGCATACCAATTTTTGAAAAGAATATCCTATAACAGTAGTAATAACACAGAACATTTTAGTTCACCAGCTTTATCTCTTCACATGACCCCACAGAAAAGCTTCATTAAAACTTCAGACAAGGGTATCCACAAAACTCACACTTGTGCCTATAACCATTTTTTTGCCAAGATGGTTGAAATTTATCAGCTAAAATCAAGAGGAACAGTGAGATGGCCTGATGCCCCTGTCTCCCCATAGCATTCACAGCTGCTTTGTAAACTCATGAAAATTTTTTTACGCTGAAAGGGTTATTAAACATTGGAATGGGCTGCCCAGGGAAGTAGTTGAGGCACCATCCCTGGAGGTATTTAGAAGATCTGTAGCTGTAGTGCTGAGGGACATAGTTTAGTGGTGGACTTGACAGTGCTAGATTAACGGTTGGACTTCATGATTTTAAGGGTCTTTTCCAACTTAAATGATTACGTGATTCTATTCTGTGGTTCCCATGTGCCTAAGGGGACTGGAGGGCCACACCAAGTTTTACCGAGTTTGGGATGTTAGAATAGAGTAGTGATTTAACAAAACACTTTGCTATTTCTAGGGTTTTTTTGAAAGAATGGGAAACCTGAGTATTCTTTGCTAGCTTTCAAACAAAATCAACAATCTATAGTAAGAGTCCAGTTTTGCAGCCATAATGCTGTGGTTCTTTTTTCTTATTTCCCAAGAAAAATGCAGTTATTTGAAAGGATACTGTAATTCAAAATCAATGGGTTTTTAGCATTATGCAAAACTTCTTCGGGACTTGCTTAGTTTTACTAAACTTCTGTATGTTCCATTGTCCTGCATTAGTGTTAAGGAACTGAAACATGCTGTAATTCAGAATCTTTTGTGTGGAGTTATTTATCTCTTTTCCAGTGTTTATCTATTTTCTAGTTTCATTCTTGAAGAAAACAAAATCTAGAGATTATTTTAAAGATGTCACCAGTATAACTCCAAGCCAAATCCCCCAAAGTAAAAAGTTACTGTAAAAACATTGTTGGTTCATATGAGGCATGCTTTTAAAATTGAGGTTGAAATGGTTAAAAACTGTCTTAAGAATTCTTATTGTTCTAATATCTATGGCAGCTGCCTGAGAAGTAGAGCTGTATCTATATGGAAGTTCATGTATTTATTTTGTGTTGGGATGTTTTCGTGTTTGCTGAGTGTGATGAAAAGATTTGTGCAAAGCTAACATCACTGGGCTGTGTCTTTGTTGTAATTAATTGTGATGGAATGGAGTTTATATGTTAGTGAACTCAAATGAGAGGGTACACAGCACAAGATGATGATACTAGTCCATGTTTCTTCACGTGCAAGTGAAGTTGCTTCCCTCAATTCCCTCATATGCTAGGAAATGTAGACTAGTTTCCAATGTAAGGATGAAATGGAATGTTGAGGTAGGGCTGCTTCCTTCAGCAGTAAGAATTCTAGGATCTGTCCCTAGAAATCTTGCCAGAACATAGGAAGGAGGCTCCTTTGAAGGCACAGCAGCTTGAAATGAATGGTTTAAATAAGACTGGTTACTCAATAATTTTGTAAAGAAAACCTACCAACAGTTTTAATTTATGCCACAAAAATGAATATAATTTTCACTCATGGGGAGAAATTTTATTAATTTAATTTAATAACAACAAAAAGGTAGTGCTGTAAGGCAAATTCAAAGGAAAGGAAAGCAGGGAAAAATCAGAATGAGATGGTGTTGGGGTAACACTATGTATTTGAGTAGCTGACTGATCCTATAACTGAATAAAAAATGGTGGGGATTCCAAGTTCATTGCTCGTGCTGTTCTTTGCCCTCATAATTTTCCCACACACAAGTTTATATTAGGCTATGTGGCTTTATGGCATATCATTCATACCAGAAATTACATGTGAGTACTGAGATAAGTTCAACTCCCATAGTGGCGTCATGGCACAAAGCATCTGTAGGAATTGCACCATTGACCAGCCTAGAAGCTGAGAATGTGTTACTGGCACATTAAAGAGTTCCTCAGAATAAGTAGTTTATAGCAGGTGTTTTCCCAAATGTAATCTGTACATCCATTACAGATGCTTGCAGTGCAGGGAATTGTCCAGAGTTGTTGTTTATACAAATGGTAATTTACATATATTCTGATGTAAAAGTGGAATAATCAGTGAAGGTTGTATATTTTATCCATTAGGATAGCTTGATTTTTTGTAGTAGAAATTGCATTACTGTTTTATCTCTCTGCATAGTAACTTTCATTTGAATCAGAAATACTTGCAGAAAAAGTATCGTCATCTAAGTAAATTTCCTGTATCAGTTTTGTAAAGATAAAAGAAATGTCAGTGCCGGCACAAGGTACATTTTAAGGCCAAACAGGTGATGAGTAGATCCCCCAATTTACAGTTCACTCCTATGATTCATAGATCTGACTTAACCAGGCAGCTAGTGCTTATGGTGTAACTTTTCTCTGGCCATATTTAGATTTCAATTATTATGAGAAAGTGAGTGAAAGAAGCTCTTTTTTCCCCCTTTCGAATCTGAAATGCCTGTCTTACTGTTAATTAGAGGTCAATTTGTCTTAAATTCTCTCCCACTCCACTGCTCCTTGAATACCACTACATAGCAATGGGGGAAAAAAAAGGCCTATTAATCTTCACCAGCAGGAGTAAAATTGCATAAAATTCCTATTATTTGCTGCTGTACAGGAATAGGTCTTTTTATTTTCTACAAGCAGACAGGAACCTTGCCGTGCAGCCCCTAGCTCCTTTGACACAGCAGAGTGAATATCACTATTGTGAGTAGCACAAGGTTTCAGAAACCTCTACTGCCTGGCACATCTCATCTCTGTTGTACTTCCCCATGCTCCTGTGCAGCTGATGTAGTTATGTTGAAACCTGACCACAGAGGGATCAGCTCTGCCACAGAGTAAAGAATTGCTGAAAGGGAATTGCACAAGCCTAAGGGCTTTATGGTGGTGCTGCGGCTGCTGCTACCTGCCCAAGTGTGATGGAAGAAAGGAAAAGATTTTTCTCTTTTTGCGTAGTGAGGTTATGCAAACTGGATAGTCCCACAACAAATGGCCTCCGTGGGCTCTGTACTTTATCTTCATAAAAGACATTTGCTTTGTCAGGTGTGTCAACTTTCCATTTCTCCTGGCTGGACTATAAGCAGAGAATAGCTAGCTGCTTTTCCCTACTGTTTTGTCTGTCTCAAAAAAAAAGAAAGAACTATTTCGCTTGTGGGCTTTTTTTCTAATTTTTCTTGTTAACTTCACTTTTAAAGTGTTCTTGGTCACACTATTGCTAGAAAAATAAAGAAATATAGCAAAGGGGAGAAAAACCAGGTATAAAAAATAGCAAACGACCAAGGCAGAGATCTGAAAAATAGTCACCTAGTGAGAGTGAGAAGGTCCCAAGCTGCTTTTCCCCCCATTACCACTTTTTCTAAAGGCTCTATTGGTCTTGTGATCTTTATCTGTATCTGTCTGTAGCCAATGCTTTATACCATATTTCTGGGATTATACCTGCTCATGGAGCAAACGTGTGTAAATTGCTAAAGCTACATTTTTCATATGGGGAGAGATTCCAGTCACTCTCCCTCAGGAGGGAAAAAATTATGCTGCATAATCAAAAATTGCAGTTTTCCTTTGGTGTAGCATATTTTTGTGGCAAAATTGTTTTTAAAAAAAATAATATGTTGAGAGTTATGCATTTTACTGACCATCTGAAACCTAATTATCCCTTCTCTTTTTTTTTTTTTTTTCTCTACCTTAAGAATGCTGACATTCTTAAGTATGTCAGGTACTTTGCTTAAAAAGCAATGGCTTCCAATCCCTTAGTTGAATCCAGGAACAAAAAATACTGATTTTTGAAAGGATCATAGAATCATGGAAGAGTTTGGGTTGGGAGGGACCTTTAGAAGTCATCTAATCCAACCCTTGTCTAAGCTGACTTGGAGTGTTAAGAAACTGAAAGTTAAGAAACAGTTAGTAAGAATATCAACTACAGTTAGGCAGAGATATATGATCCAATTTATTTGTCAGAGCCAAAGTCCTTTTCAGGATTCTATAGTCCACCTCATAGCTTTATAATTTTTCACTCAACAATACAAGTTTGGATGGTGTGAGCTGAATTTTTTTTCCCCATCTCTGTAGTATAAAATGGTGTTTAGGAACTAACTTTACATACATGGCAAGATCTAATTGGCAATCTAAATTAAATATTACCAGTTCAGAAATGGATAATGTTTTAGAATAGATTTATACACAAAGTTCTTTAAAATATCACTTTAATGCTAATGACAGTCAAAGAAAGCCTATTGTATCAGGAATTATTTTGGAGACAATGGGAAGAAACAGAGAACAAAAACCCAAAGGACACAATTTATGTTACTGTATAAGCACATGCTGCTCCTTCTGTGTGCTAATCTCTGTGTCCTCCCTGTTTCCAAAGAGTATAAAAGTTACAAGAAAGGATGATGGGGATAATTAAAGATAATATTGGTTTATATGAAGAAGATAAAGAGGTTGGGATGCTCAGTCCTTGATCAAAGGCGAAAAGCGGAGATATGATAGAGCATGATAAAATCATAGGTGCCTTAGAGAAAGTTAATATCAGTTTTTCAAACTCCAGTGAGTTCTGGAGGAGCGATTTCACATGCCACCAGCTGACTGTAAGAATATCAACATACCTGAATTGGGACACATTGAACGAAAAGCAGCGATGTCCATTGAGCTTTGCCTTTACCCTATGGAGGACAAAAACAGCTGCCATTTAGCAAAAGGCATTATGTCTAAGCAGCGGTATCTAGCAGACAAATCATAAAGAAGGAAACAAATGAAGATGATGTATGGTTATGAGAATAGTTTTTGTGTTTTTCCAGTGCAACAATATGTTCTTTAGTGTATGATCTAATTGTAGTGGTAATCTGAGCCCTTTCCTCTCAAATTTACCAGACCGGATACTGTTTTTAGATGAGGTACTGTCCTTTCTTCCCTAAAGTAAATTCAGAAGGTCAACGCATGGATTACACATGCACACACACACACACACCCCTCCATTAATGACATTAATAAGACTTCCTCTTTTTGGAGAAAATTAATTCCCATAGCTATGCTTCTAGCCATTACTCAGGTGTCTTGTTCCAGAAAAGGCTTCCAGTCTTTCCAGTCTTCTTTGAGCTATGAAAGCATATAGCAGATCCTGAGATCCTGACTTTCCGCCTTGAAGCTGTTGGAGAGAACCATGACAGAACTTTTACACATCCTCCCCATCCTACAAGTTACCCTTCAAACGACATCTTCTCAGCAGGCTCATGAAGTGATCAACACATCCTCTGAAGAAATGGTCTTGACTACAGAGGGAGCAGGTATGACTTTCAACTATACCTCCTCTAACTGTGCCAAACTGTAATATATTCCTTTTTTCAGATGTGACTTTAGTGGGCAGACTTCTTTTTCATTGTGAAGAGCCCATTCACTGTCGTTCTGCTCTCCCAGGCTGTTATCTATTGAAAATCATCACAGCTAATAGCTCTCTGGAACAAGTCAATGTTCCATGCAACTGGATCTATTCTCCACCTTCATTGCATCTATTTTGCCACTAAATAATTCCAGTCTTCTAAGAATTACCACAGCAGTCAGGAAGCTCCAAGGTTGCTCTTGGTCTCAGTATTTCATATGCTCAACAGATCTTCAGAGAGAAGCCCCATCACATATGATTTGTGCAGCAGCAGATGGCACATTCATACTCCTTAGGAATTAGCAATTGACTCGAAAAGAAAATCTTTTTACAACTATTTCACACGGTATTATTTTCCCCTCTTATACCACCTTTTCTTTGCTCTCATGCTATTTCCTCTGGCTTGCTCCTTGAAAGAAGGCTTGTCTAAGGGAAAGTTGTCAAATGCTTTATAAAAGGTCCAAATAATCAGGCCATACGTCTTGCCTTTATTGACCTTCATTGTAAATTCTTGAAAGGGAAACCTAGTGTTAGGCAAGAGCTCCTGTGGGGATTATTGCCCTTTCCTTTTATTGGTTGAATATTAGGACTGGGAAAGCCACATCTGGACCATCAGGGAAAAAAATAATTCATAGCCTATTGGCTGAAATTGGTATTCTGTGTGACATCTTATTTAAGGATCTTATCCAGTAGTATTAAAAAGTGGATGTAAAAATAGCAAGCTTTCCTTTCACCAAGCTTTTCTGACATTAATAGCATTTGACTGGCATAAAGGAGTCACTGATAATTTACTCTAAAATGCTTGTGAAGGAAAGACCTTTACAGCAGTTCAAATGTAATGTTATTTTTTCATGAGAAATCATTTAATACCCCACTCCTGTTAGAACCTGGATTTTTATTTCAGTCTTTGTTAAATGTTGAAAGTTTCTTTGAAGCTCATTTATTTGACTTTTTTATTACTGGCAAAAAAACTTAATTAGTTCCTTTTTAACTAAAGTAATTTTAAGAGATTTTGTAACTTTTTCTTTCTCCCTCTTTTCTTTTAATTTTTTTCCTAGAGGGCAAAATATAGACATACAAAAATTGATATTTTGTGTTTACTTTAATTTCATTTGAAAACCAAAAAAGACTGTGGGTAACTGCACTTGCCACCATCTGCCAGATCCCATAATGGAAGTAATATAATGCCATAGTGACTGTGTTGGCAGTGTTAGAACTACTTGAATTTATTGTTAGCCTTGCTAATGCTAAGAAACACTGCAAATCTCATCTGTAAACTCTCTCTTATAATTTTCAGATATAATATTTTCAATTGCTGCCAAACTTCTTTACTTCTTAGAGTCAAATCTGAAAATTGTCTCATTTGGCACTTGCTCATTTCAGATTAAGTGCATCTCTTCAATGTGCACAGTGTGTATCTAGGGACAAGGCCAAGTTCAGCTAGGGTCAAATCCTGTTTATGTTCCTCACAGGGACCTCGCAGAGAAAGGAGACAGATCTGTCCCTAGTATTGTTAAGAGTTAGTTTTTTTTATTTAGCCCATTTGGGCTCCTTATTTTCTGTGAGGAATAACTTATAAGACCAAATATGATTTCAATGCATGGAAGAGAAGAAGGATTAGTACTGCCTTCTGATTTGCTTTTTTGTATGAATTTTATGGAAGTTGTTTCTTCAGATATAGGGCTCTACCTATGAAATGATTGTTAAATTTCCTTTAAAGACTTCTTTTCCCCTGATCATGCCCCTTTCCTCATTTACTTGCTTGCTTGGAGTGGAGAGACCAAAGGTGTTTCACACAGTGATGTTTTACACTAGTTTGTTCTTAGGATTTATTCTTTCTCAGTTTCTAGTCTGTAGTCTACTGGAAAATTTGGTATGAAGATATGGAAAAGTTTTTGAGGTGTTATTCTATCAAAATGTCACTAAGTGTCTTCCTGCACTCTGTAGATTTAGGTATATTGACTGCAGTTTCTCTGGGACACCAAAATTTATCATCTTCATTTTTGAGAGAAAAGTATGAAACTTATTTTCAATGTAATTAAAAAGTAATTCCATTATTCTTTTAATTTTACTTGAGTTTGCAGGGTTAGGATCAAGTTTATGATTAATGCTATCTGTGAAAGCAGTGTCCAATGAAAATTTTCAGGAAAAGAGGGTAATGCCACAGTTACTAACTTCAGAATGAGAAGAGTTGATTCCAGAAAGGTTATGGTAGTGACTACTCTTGGATGAACACTAGATGACAGAACAAACAGGATATTACACGCATGTATTTGCTGCCCAGATAAATTTTAGCTTCTTTTCCTTAGAAAAGAGTGATCATAAATTCTCCTTTGCAACAAACAGGAAGACCTTGTTTCTATACAAAGAAATTTAAAAAAAGTAATAACTGTGGTAATTAAAGTTTTTATTATGTGACGTGTTCCAGATTTTGGTAAAATTTAAATAGTTGCATAACTGCTCATTTTGCTTTTAACTTGTGCAAAATGCTGCTTAAGTGTTAGTGCATTAAATTTCACTGAATTTCACTGAATTTCTAGAGTTGGAAGGGACCATAGAGATCATCTAGTCCAACTCCCCTGCTGAAGCAGGATTGCCTAGAGCTAGAGCATGTTACTCAGGACTACATCCAGGCGGGTTTTGAAAATCTCCAAAGAAGGGGACTCCACAACCTCCCTGGGCAGCCTGTTCCAGGGTTCCGTCACCCTCACCGTGAAGAAGTTTCTCCTCATATTTGAGTGGAACCTCTTATGTTCCAACTTGTGCCCGTTGCCCCGGAAAAACCTATCAATGTTCTCTTTGTATTTGATTTCTACTCCTGATCATATATACCACTAATCTTGTTAAAATGTTGACCATCAGTGAATGCCCTAAACCCAATAAAAACCCACAAAAAATTATTTGGAAAAAAATTTTATTTTTATTTTTCATTAGAAATTAAAAAATCACAATTTTTTTTTTCCGATTTACATTTTTTTTAAAGTGAGCATCATAATGCTTCTGGAGAACAGAGCTCTGAAACAAAGCCAGAGAGGTGGTATAATCTCCTTCCTTGGAGGCATTCAAGAACTAGCTAGACATGGTCCCAAGTAACCTGTTCTAGGTTATCCTGCTTGAGCAGAGGGTTGGACAAGATGACCTCCAGAGATCCCTTCCAACCTCAGCCATCCTGTGGTTCTGTGAAATGGAAAACCATTTTCTATTCACTGTTTGTCATTGATCTTAGAAGGGTTTTAGCAGATGTCAACCCTTCTTCCTCACATATTTCCTGTTAGAAAGTACTAGAAGAGAGCATGCATTATTCAGGGCTCACATTATTTAAATACCACTTACTGAAATGGAGCCAAGATCTTTCTGGGGCATCCATGTGTTGCTGTGACACAAATCAGAATAACCAACTGCTTTAGATGTAAAGCAGACACTTCTTGTTGCTAGTTGATGTGAACTTCTGCCCTGCAGTTGGTGAATTCCAGAGAATAATGTCTATTAGGAATTGCTAAATAGACAATTCCCAGTTAGGAAATGCCAACAGCTAGACTGACTCAATTTTTTGAAGGCTGAGCTGTGGCTTTGAGAGTAACAGAGCACTGGAACAGGCTGCCCAGAGAGGTTATGGAATCTTCTTCTCTGGAGATATTCAAAACCTGCCTGGATGTGTTTTGGTCCAGCATGCTCTAGGTGAACCTGCTTTGGCAGAGGGGTTGGACTAGATGGTCTCTGAAGATCCCTTCCAACCTCTATCATTCTGTGATTCTTTGACTTATGAATCAATGTTTTTATATTTTTGAAAAGAAGAGTGGTGTCCCAGGAAAAAAGAAAGTTGGTCAAATAGCCTACTAACTAGTTCATCTGGATGGGAGGACAGTGCTGTGGCTTTTACATAACAATATTAAAAAAGAAGACAGTGTTTTAAATGCTATGAGAATATAGTGACTATGCTCCTGAATACTGTGTAAGACCTGAATGATGATATATTTGTCGGGGTTTAACTGTTTTCGTCGTGTTTGGGGAATTTTTCTTTTCTCTTTTTTTTTTTTTGGCAGAGATGGGGGATATAGGCAGGAGATGAGAGTTTCAGAATGAAGTTTGAGAGAACTGATAGGCCAAAAGTTGGTATAGATCTCACAAGACTTCTCTCCCCTCAAAATAGATTCCTTCTGTAAAACACATGCCATTTATGATTTAACTCAAAATTACAACCAAACTGCTACACTCGTGAAGGGTTACTACAGTCCAGGGATCAGTGCTGTCCAACAAAACTGTATTCTAAATCATACCTGTTTGCAGGTATCAATATGTTTGCATATTGATAGTTCTTGTTTATCTAGCTTTTTCTTCTTTTAGAAAACAGGTTATGGGTTTTTTTTACCATTTCCATGTTTGTGAAACTTACTTCTAAGTTTTCCATGTCATTGTGTTTTGTGTCTACACATCCTGCCTGCTAATGGTTTTAGTAATCAGCTTCTTTCCCCTGCTACTTGATTTATTTCAGTACAGACCTGACCTTAAAATAAATCTGGGATTAAAAACGTCATTTTATTTCCCCATTCAGGAATAGATAGCTGTAGGTTCACTAGGCTACTTATAAAAGAAATTTAGATTTCACCCAACCATACTGAAGCAATGTCACTAGAAAGCCCAGTGACAGGAGAGAGAAATCCTGTCCCCGTTTCTTTGATGCCAGGACTCTCAATAGCAGGTTTTTACCCAGTATGAAGGAAAGCACTAGAGAAATCTTTGAATTATTTTTTTTCCTGCTGTCTGTCTTTATTAGATGCCTTAAATATTTATTGCATGTTAACTGTCAGGAAAAAAGGTTATTGTGGCTAAGCAATAAAGGGAATCAGGATTTGGGTAGCTTCACCCTTCTGACAGAAACAGACATGTTAGTGACAGAAGGCACTGGGATAGACTAGCTGCGTGCTGCGAGATCTCTGATTAAGTCTGTTGCTACAATGTGATGTGGCAGCTTAAGAGAAAAAACTCTTTCTGTATTAGTTCCAATGCAAAAATGATTTATGGGAGCCAGATTTTTTTGCCTATTCTCTGCAAATTTTTGTGATTCAGAAGCTTTTACACAATTTGTAATTTTTTGTCTCATTGTCTGGTAAATGGTACTTTAGTTTGAGAAAGAACTGAAGAGTCTGTCCTTAGTAGAAGTTAGTCTTGCCATATTACATAAACATTGCTGGATGTACCCAGCAAAGTTCCTTGTAAGGTGAGTGCTGCAGGTTATATTTGCTCTCAGGTCAGATTCCTTCACTGTGGGATTTTTTAGTGCCATTGTGGAACATCAGTCTCCCCAGCAGTAGCTTGATGAGTTGCCATTGGATTGGTTGGAGAGCAAATTTCTTAATTCTTTCACTATTCTGAACCCACCCCCCATCCTTCTAATCGATCTAAGGAACTTTGAATTGCTTTGACAGTCAAAAAAATGACAAATTAATGACAACACACAGAGGAAGAATTCACAGCCTCAAGAAGCTGATTTGCCTGTCAAGTGTAAGAAAAAGAACTCTAGCTAATCCCCTAAACACATAATAATTAGCAAGTTCTCACATTTTTACACCTGAATTGCTGTAAGAAAATAGAAAAATTGGTCTAAAAAGAGCTTTAAAAAAGCACTTTTTTCTCTTTTAATTTGGAAATGCCCTGTAATGAAGTTACTAGCAAATGAATCTATACAGTATCTGGTATACAAAGAGAAGCAATGAATATCCATTGCAGGAGGATTTATATCCATTTCCACTGTGACAAAGTGGCTGTATTGTAGAATAAAAAAAAAATAAAAATAAAAGGACATTAAAATGTGTTGTCACATGCCACTTCTGGAGTCCATGTGCAGTATGTGTCCCTTCAGCCATAGATCAGTGCTGCAGTTGTTCTCAGTCTAACCGGACTTGGTGGTCTTTCTATTCCTCACACTGCTCCACTGCAAGGTGGTAGAGTTACATTGCATGGGAAGCTTGATCCTACTCCTCTTTGGAGACAATTGCAGGTTTTGAAAATATTTTTCTTTTCAGACTTCTAACTTCTTGTTGTGAAAATATACTGTGAACAGCAAGGGAATGGCAGAGCCATATTTTTGGGACTGCACAGTGATGTGGTGTGCAAGGACAGAAACGCAGGACAAAGAAGGTAACGGTATTTTTGTTGGTCTAGTGAAAAGTTTCAGATGTATTGATCTAATTACAATTAAATACCAAATATGAGTGGGAAGTAATTTTAATTCCCTAAGCCAGATGATCTAATCCATCTTGAATTTAAAGCACTTTGATTTGAAATTTTTGAAGGGGTCTACTGGTTGATTTTATCACATTTAGTTCTGTAGAGAGATGGGAAAGCAATACATTTCACACTCAGGATTTTATAATATGGATGTCTGAAGTGAAAACTTCACCACAAAGAAATGTCAGCATCTTGCTGTTATACTGGCATGCTGGCCATGCTTTCCTACTTGTGCATTTCTAGGTCTAGATGAAAACCACTAAAAAAGCAAAATCTCCTAGCCACCCTCATTCTAAAACGATTAGATTTGTACTTTTTTTTTCTCCCTGCAACCTAAAGCAGATATGGGCACTGCAGTGGTCCTGACCAGTTTGGTTTTCTCCTTTTAAACAGAGAAGAAAGCCTGTAAATCAAGTCTGGATGAATAGCTGAACTCTTGGGACTGGTTAACTGACCTTCTCTAATGACTATGGGAGGTCTGAAATGGATTCTCTCTGAACATCTACCAGATGTTCCCTGCTGGGGAGCTGGACATTTTCCCCTTAGCATGTTGGCTGGCCTTTCCTCCGATCATTTTGTAGTGAATGAAGTTTGAAGCCCGGGGAGACTAAGAGATTAATCTATAGGCTGAGGCTTGCTCTCCTAAAATGGGTTGTCATGTACAAATGTGTTTATCTGGAAAAAACCACCATCAGAGTAAAAGGATTTTGGATTCTCTATAGTTACAAGGACTTGGAAAGGTTTACTGAGGCCATCAGCAATGAGATTGCTTGAAACGACTTTTCTGTGGTCATCTATTTACATTAGTTTAACGTGAAGCCTTCAGCTCATTTTATACAGATAATAAACAGATGACAAAAAATTATCATGAGTTACTCTGACCTCTCCTGTTTCCATTTAGAGGTAATATCTGAGAGATTGTGTATTCAGATATACATGTTCTGAAGAAAGAAAAATCCTGCATGTTTTATGCATTTTTTATTCAGTTATTCAGGCTCAAACTTTGGTACCAAGTATTTGCATGAACCTGAATCCCTTGCTTCTCAGGTATTTTTCATAGTGGAGTCATTGTCCAGCTATAAATTTTTTGCAATTTTGGGAAATTTATAAATATGTAGGGACAACTTTACTTGAAACTTTTTCAAAATAATTACCTGACCTTGGCATTTTTTGGCTTACCACATAATAATTTCTTTGATGGTCTCAGTAAAAAGTTTCCAAACTTTTTTTCTAGTGGGCAGTCGATACTCCACACTCAGATTTACTGCGGAGTTCAAGAAGAGTGCTGTTTTTTGCTTAACTTTCTCGTGTGACTGATTTTCTAGGTAGCTACATTCATAACACTCCGCTGTCTCAGCTTGACAGGCTTAGCACCTTTTTCTCTTCCTCTGAACTTCCTTAACTGCCGTTCTGGCATATTTCAGGCTTAGATACTTATAACTCATTTTAAAGACAAACTTATAATGATGTACTGGGAAAAATAGTTCTCAGCAGAATTGTCAGAGCCGGTGGTTGGAAGAATGTATGGATCTTTTTAGTAACAGGAAAGATGGCATCAATCTGAATGGGGCTGGCAGGGATAAAAATGAATTTTGCCAAGTCCGTTCTGTCCAAGTATTTAGAAGCTGTTTCCCCTGGATCCATATTTTAAGTTATTGATTTGTTACTGATAAGAATTACTTACTACCGATGGCCCTGATCCTCAAGGGCTTTGCCCTGGCTCAAGTTATACCTTTTTTCTCGTGCATAAGTGCAGTACTTACCTGGGAGGTGTAGAGGAAAACACAGAGGAATACATGGATACGTCAAACTGAACTTCAGTGTTATTGTGGCCCCTTCTGTTGAAGGTATTGCTGATGCAAATTCTTTAAAACTGTGTTGTAGAGAAATGTGACATATCAAAGTAATTACCAGGCTGCCGTTAACACCATGAGCTATTGCTGATACCATCTGAGGGGTGAACAATGAAAACAGAACCTCTTGCAAACATTTTTTTTTGCCAGCTTTAGTGCCTTACTTACTTAGGAAGCACAGAAAAACATTTAGACAGTGTTTGCCTATTTTGTCACTATCGTATTACCTTTATAGTTATTTTCTTATCTAGATGTATTAAAGGGAAGTAGAATAAGCATAAATGTGATTAAAATCTCTATTCATGATATAAAAGATGCATGAACATTTCAAGCCTGGACTGTAAATCCTTGTGTGGCCAGTGATTTAGTTACTTGGTGATCTTCTCAGCAAACTCTTGCTAAAAGGTCTTGATGAACCTCTTTGCAAACATGCCATGCCAGCAAGCATGGGGACAAACTTGCTCCTTCTTCAACACTAATGGCAAAACCAGAAAATAGTGGCTGTTACTCTTGTGCCAAGTTAGAACAGTCTTTCTTGTGCTGAGTGTCCACACAGTAGAATGTTTCATCTGCTGCTTCTAGCTTGGTATTTTTTTAATACATATGTTAAAAGCATCTGGGTTTATATGGGGGGGCAGAGGGAGATTTTTCTTACCAAAGTCCAGGCACATCTTTCAAGGTTGTTGTTTTTGAGACCAGCAAGTATAGCTAATCACCGATTTTGCCCAGGTAATTTTGAGAGTAGTCAGGAAATAAAACCTGTACTGGGCTAAATGACTGGGTTTTTTTTTTAATTTTGTAGGGAAACACCACAATCTATGGCAGCTGCAGACTTCCTAACATTAAAATGCATATCGTCATACGCATTCACCTCAAGGAAATTCTGCTTGCATGCCCAAGGACAGTCCATGCCTCTGGGCATGGGTCAGTAACTGAGGACAATCAGCACATCCTCAAGGAGTACTCCAGGTCTGTACTCAACTACTCATGTAGGTCCACTTGGTCTCTTCTTTCTTTCCATTAATATATTGTCTGACAGAGTGCCTCAAAGTAGGTTCTGAAGTATCTGTATGCACAGGAAGATGGTATTTTTTTCACTAAATATAGATTAAATACTTACAATGGTTACTGAATTGTGCTCTTCATTCCCTATCTCTCTGCCTGAAATGAGATCTCAGCTGAAGGAAAAGCACAAGAGAACGGTTTGTGTGTGAGAGAGTGTCTGAAGAGGAAGCATACTTTTATTTTGGTTTCTGTTTTTTAAAATATTTGGTAGCACAAGCACACAAGCTGTAAAGAATCAACTATAGTGACTGCAGAATAGCATGTTGCTGAAGTTATTGATACTGAAGATATATTCATCTTCCTCTGAAGTTCAACAACACTTTTTAAATAAGATCAGTTTGAAAAACCCTTCACTGCAGAAAGTGATTTATCTGTGTGTAGTCTGAAGTGAAACAGGTTAGAGCTTACACATAACCCAGAATGAAAAAAAAAAAAAATTATATATTTGGGCTCATGCCAGTAGGTGAACATTTTGAAAGTCAGAGATTTGTTCAAAAGTGAGAGTTACTAGGAATTTCTGGAAAGCACTCCCCTATTTCAACATATCAAAGACTTGGTTTGTGGTCAGCAGCTGACATCTGTTTCTGTGTACTGGTCTATCATAAGTAGCTTTTCCTGTTTTCATCTAAAGATTAGAAGATAATGCTCTAGGGCCAAATCTTATCCTGACTTAAACCACTGAAGTTAATGAGCAAAACTCTTTCTCTGTCACATTAGTACACCTGCTGCCCTGAAGTGTGTTTCAATGCTATAACTTACAAAGCCACAGGATATATTACTGGTTTGTGGATTTTTTTTCTCTCAGCAGCATGGATGCAGCTTCAGGAAAATCAGTGAATGTGGTCCCTGGGGGGTTATACAGGGTGTAAAGTCAGCAGAGGATTTTGTCTCTGAAGTTGCCATAGTACCTTTGAGCTACCCATCAGAAAACTTACCTTCTAATTATACCTTCTTTTTCTTTAATGTAACAGGCAATAAAAAAAAATCCAAACCAGTAGCTAGTTCACATGGAAACATGTAAAGACACAGGTAAATACAGTGTTTTGGAAGACCTGCATTTACACCACTGAAATTAGGAAAGAAAAAAAAAAGTACATAGAAAACTGTCAGTAGTAGGAGGAATTTTCGAAGTTAAGCAGTAGCATAGAATGAAATCCCATAGCCCATAACTGGAAGACTGGGCAAATGATCCACAAACTACATGGATTATAGTGGGGAAAGCTAGGGTGGTTCAGTGATAAAGGCGTTACTGGAAACCAGAAGTTCCTTTTCAGTTCCCTACTCTGTCACAGGACTTATTAATTAGAGTAATTTTTAGTGTGACAATACTCAACATTTCTACACATCTGACTGTGATGGACAGAGGAGAGAAAATACAACAAAAGGCTTGTGGGTTGAGATGAGGACATGGAGATCATTGACCAGTTACTGTACAGGCAAAACAGACTTGAGTTGGAAAAATTAACTTAATTTATTGGCAATTAGAAGTCAGAGTAGGGTAATGAGAAATAAAACCTAAATCTCAAAACACCTTCCCCCCCAAACCCTCACTCCTCCCTGGGCTCAACGTCACTCCAGATTTTCTCTACCTCCTTCTCCCAAGCAGCACAGGGGGACAGGGAATAGTCGTGGTCAGTTCATCACATGTTGTCTCTGATGAGCCTTCCTCCTCAGGGGGAAGACTCTTCACACTCTTCCCCTGATCCAGTGTGGGGTCCCTCTCACAGGAAACAGTCCTCCATGAACTTCTCCAATGCAAGTCCTTCTGCTAGGCTGTAGGTCTTCATGAACTGCTCTAACATGTGTCCTTTTCCACCAGGTGCAGTTCTTTGGGAACAAATTGCTCCAATGTGGGTCCCCCATGGGATCACAAGTCCTACCCACAAACCTGCTCCAGCATGGGCTTCTTTCTCCATGGGTCCACAGGAGACCCTGCTTCAGTGTGGGTTTCCCATAAAATCATAGCCTCCTTTGGACATCCACCTGCTCTGGTGTGGGCCTCTCCACAGGCTGCCAGTGGATGTCTGTTCCGCTGTGGACCTCCATTGGCTGCAGAGGAATCTCTGCTCCAGCATCTGAAGCACGTCCCCCTCCTTCTTCACTGACCTTGGTGTCTGCAGAGTTGTTTCTCTCACATTTTTCTAACTCCTCTCACAGCTGCTGCTGCAGGGTCGTGTGTCCCCCCCTTCCTCCTCCTGCTTCCCCTCCATAAATATATTCTCACCAAGGCATTACCTACCTTCTTTCACGTGAATGCTTTCATGCCTAAGAGAGGATAAGCAAATATGCCTCATTTTTCTGTATCAACCATGCCTTCTTTTATTCGGATGCAGTAAAAAAAATGCCCTCCGATATTTTATTAAATAATAATCCATACCATCAGGGTATAAACTAGATTAATTTGTGCATCCAGAATTCATTCAAGACTATGTTCTTTTTGTAAATCAAACGGCAAGAGATAAAGTGTTTCCAATACCATTGGTTTAAGTAGAGGTGACAACACAATCTCCACAAGAGCATAGGAATGACTTGCACGTAACTAAGGCACAGTCCCATCATAGCCTCCCAGAGCTGTCAGGGCAGAGCACCTTGCCTAAACAGTTTAACATCTCTGAGTCGTATGCAAATGTATCTGACAGTTTCTGTGGTACTTCACGGTCCCTGTATGTGATGCTGTGATAAGCACTGAGGGTGGATCTGAGCGCTCTGCATACATATGACAGAATATTCTTTGTGGGCTGCTTCTCCTTCCTTCTCCTTCTCTTCCTTTTAATTAGGAACAACATCAAAATCTCCAAGAAAATCAACCCAAGAGCCACCAGTCCACCTGTAACTTCCAGGAGCAGAGAGCTGACCAGGTAGGCACAGCCATGAACAGACCACGTGTTTCATTGCCTGAAGTTAAATCAGGATCAAGGGCAGTTTTTTATATTGTGATATATCAGAGTACAATAGTAACTTGGAAAGAGTGCTGCATCTAACTTTGGATTTACACCATGCTTATAGTGTGGGGACCATGAAAACTATCCTTATTATTGCAGCTTTGGTCCTCAACATTCATATGCTAGTTTCTATCTGGTGCTCCATCTCTACTGGCTATAAGTTCATGGCACAGAAAACTACCATAGGCATTTTACAGGTATATTACAGTGGTAGCCATAGAAATTTTGTCTGATTTGTCAAGCTTATGCTTAACAGGTCTCATTGCTACATGTATATTTTATAGGCCAAATTGGAATACACTGATTGCATAAAAGTATTAGTGCTTATATTTTGTAGGAAAAAATCTTAAATATTATAATCTATGAATGCTCATATTTCCTGACTTTCTTATTTTACTATTGTCTAAATCCGTTGTTCCATCTATTGGGTCTTTTATTGTTTTCTAACAGCAGGCAACAGTGTTATGTTTAAAAAAAACAGAGCAAAATTCAGGTTAATAAACTTTCTAAATCCAAAGGGATCCATATAATCCTATAGTCTGACCTCAATAAGACAGAAGTTAGAGCTTCCTCAAATTTCTGGCTGAAGTCCGAATCTTCTAGTTGAACTGAGCTACTCAAGCATGCAGCAGCCTGCCTTTACTGCAGCAGCTGTGTGGAGGGACTCCTTCGTGGTCCATCGAAATCTGTTTTTCAGCAGCTACCTCTTCTCACTACTAACATTCCATAACACTAAATAACAGTTGATACTGCTTGAGCTTCTGGTCGTAAATCCTTATAGTTTTGACTAATTTTTTACAGAACTTAGCACTGGTGTTCCCAGTGGACCTGCGGTCCCATGGACCCATGAGAGAGAAGACCATGCTGGAGCAGGTTTGTGGGTAGGACTTGTGATCCCATGGGGGACCCACATTGGAGCAGTTTGTTCTAGGGGAAGGACTCGCATTGGAAAAGTTCATGGAGGACTGTTTCCTGTGAGAGGGACCCCACACTGGATCAGGGGAAGAGTGTGAAGAGTCTTCCCCCTGAGGAGGAAGGCTCATCAGAGACAACATGTGATGAACTGACCACGACTATTCCCTGTCCCCCTGTGCTGCTTGGGAGAAGGAGGTAGAGAAAATCTGGAGTGACGTTGAGCCCAGGGAGGAGTGAGGGTTTGGGGGGGAGGTGTTTTGAGATTTAGGTTTTATTTCTCATTACCCTACTCTGACTTCTAATTGCCAATAAATTAAGTTAATTTTTCCAACTCAAGTCTGTTTTGCCTGTACAGTAACTGGTCAATGATCTCCATGTCCTCATCTCAACCCACAAGCCTTTTGTTGTATTTTCTCTCCCCTGTCCAGTTTTGGAGGGGGAGTGATGGAATGGCTTTGGTCACCCAGCATCTAGCCAGGGCCAACTCACCACAGTTACCTTCTGTATGCTATTAATGAGTGAAGAAACTAAGTCAATCCTAACTAAATCCAGATAAACAAAGTAAACTAAAACCTGTGAAGCACAGAATAATGAACATATGGGAAAATGGCAATTAGCACTGAAAACTGAAATGGATTCAGAAGACAACTACACTATTTTCTTTAGAAGCAGAGCAGTAAAACAGTTTGGTGACATACAAATGAGTGAATGTAAATGGAAAAAGAGCATTCATTTTTTGCCAGATGTTCCCCCCTCCGCCCCA